>NC_087476.1:14664812-14967084 GCF_036417665.1 Passer domesticus | reverse complement strand
TTTAAATTTCAGATTTTATATTCAGGAGGGTATTATAGAAAATGAAGATTAGGACAGAGCAAGTGAGACCACTGCAGCTCTTGGTGAGACCTTCAAGATTTAGGCATCCTCTTTGTATCACTAGTCAAAAAGTTGACCAGAGACATGATCTAGAGAGGACCATAACGTAAAACACAATGTTTTTGGAAGGTAACCAATACTTGCATTCCTTCTTGAGGAGCTTGGTTCTTTCCTTAGGCAGTTTCAGTAGAAATTAGCAGCTGATCAGTTCTGCAGCTGATCAGTTTTGAGAGCTCTGTCAGGCTAGGGAAATTTCTGTACATAAATGAGCATCTCTAGCTCAGTCATCTACTTCACTCAGTTCACGCAAAGTTTTGCACCCTCAGTGAGAAACAGCTACCAGTGAATCCACCTTCTGCTCTGTTAAATCCAAGCTCCTGTAAAGCTCAATAATTCCCAGCACTGATTGACATTTTCTGATGTGAATTCTAGAAGAAACCATTAAACTATAAGGCCTAGCAGTAAAATTAATTGTGCATCTACTGGATAGTAATGTCAGGTGAATGTCATTAATTGGAGCATAAAAGGATCTTTATCATCATTTCAATAGTGATTGATGTCTTGTGAGTGAACATCAGTGATAGACTGTGAAGAGTTTTACTTCTCTAGGTTGCTTGATTTCCATTGCATCATTTGATATAGATATGTTTTATATTAAATGAAAAACATTTTTGATTATATTGACTGCCATACAAAACTCCTACTGATCACACACCTTTTGCTCAATTACTCATGATTGCAGAATAATGAAGACTTTTTTTAGAGTTCCAGAACAGGCCAGTATCCTGGCATCTTACAGTGACTTCTTGGACTAGAGCCACAGAACCTGTTAGTCCTTCATCTTCTAACACCCAGGTGAGACATACATTTAAACTCTGTATGTACAGGACAAATAGAAAGCCAACCATTTGTGTTCTGCTAACCCGTTATCTTGGACAACACCTTAGAGGAATGAGCATAGCACTGATTATGTATTTTATGAAAACCAGAATTAATTTTAAATATTGATATGGGAGAAAAGCAAAAAACTTTTTCTGCCCTTAATTGAGCCTGAAGTTATACATATATATGATGGTTTTATCAATTTTTTTTTTAAGCAGTATATAACATATATTCAAACTGTTATCTTGTTTAGGTTCTGGTCATAACCATATGGGGCTGAATCAGCTGAAGACTGAATCTAACTGGTTTTAGGATTCCTAAACTTTATAGTTATCTCAAAGCCATAGACCTAATTTCATGTTAGATAAATGGAAATTAATGCATCCCCTAAGGAAGATTTCTAAAATGGGTCAAACAAAATGCTCTTTTAAATTGTCTGATGCTCTTTGTTGGCTAGGGAACATCAAGTATCAGTGTGAAACAATGACTTAAATTTAGATACTTTTGGGTTACTTGATTCCTATACTCCCATTAGAGTCACTGGAGCCTGAAGAGCAATTCAGCTCACCATAAAGCAGGTACGTAGTGTCTGTTCAGCTGAATCATTCATTGATTACTCTTATTAGATCTTCATTAGTGGTAGTGGGAGATTAGACACTTCATCACAGAATCACAGAATGTGCTGAGTTCAGAGGGACCAACAAGGACCATTGAGTCCAACTCCTGGCCCTGCACTGCACCATTTCCAAGAGTCACACCATGTGCCTGAGAGAATTGTTCGGGAGTTTCTTGAACTGTCAGGCTGGTGCTGTGACCGCTTCCCTAGGGGAGCCTGTTCCAGTGCCCAACCACCCTCTGGTTGAATAATCTTTTTCTAATCTCCAACCTAAACCTCCTCTGACAAAACTCCAGCAGAGCAGGACAATCCCCTCCCTTGCCTGGCTGGCCATGCTGTCCCTGATGCCCCCAGGGCAGGGTTGGCCCTCCTGGCTGCCAGGGCACTGCTGGCTCATGTTCAACTTGCCATTGACCAGGATTCTCAGGCTGCTTTCCATGGGTCTGCTTTCCAGCATCTCATTCCCCAGTCTGTCTGTCCATCCAGGATTGCCCCATTCCAGGTGCAGAATCCAGTACTTTCCCGTGTTGAACTTCATATGGTTGATGTTTGCCCAGTCATCTAATTTGTCAAGGTCTCTCTACAGGACTTTGAGGGTGTCAACAGGTTCTCCTGATTTTGTATCATCTGTGACCTTGCTCAGTATCCCTTCCAGTCCTTCATCCAGGTCATTTATGGAGATGTTGAAGAGCACATTGTTGAAGGGCTGAGGATGGAGCCTTGTGGAACCACATTTAGTGACAGGTCCCCAGTCTGATGTCTCCCCATGTACTGAAACACTTTGTGCCTGACCCAGGAGCCAGTTGCTCACCCGTGCCATGATGTATTTATCCAGATGTGTGCTGGACATTTTGTCCAGGAGGATCCTGTGAAAGCTTTATTGGAATAAAGTATTGGAGGATCCAGTATTGAAAGTTTTACTGGATTACAAAAAGATTATATTAACTGGCTTCCCTTGAACAGCTAGGTGGGTTACCTTGTCGTTAAAGGAAATCAAATTTGATAAATAGGACTGTCCTCTCAGGAAGCCATGCTGGTGATCAATGTTTGCATTACATTTTAGGTGTTTTTCAATACCTCTAGGAATAATCTCCATAGCTTTCCCATGCACTGAAGTGAAACTGGCAGGTCTGTGTTTTCTGGGGTCATCCTTTCTACCCTTCTTGCCCTTCTTGAAAAGGACAATGTGTTCCAGCACCCAATCAGCTGGGACCTCTCCAGATTATCAACACTGCTCAAAAATCATCAAGAGAGGATTTGTGATAATGTCAGTTAGCTCTTTGAGGATTCTTGCATGATTCAAATCAGGCCCTAGAGATTTGTAGGGATCCACGCAGAGCAGTAGATCCTGCAAAATTTCAGGGTCTGCTGGGATTTAATCATGTTTGCAGCCATGGTCCTCCAGTTCAGGGCACATTTCAGGTGTGGTATATTGTAGCCAGCACCTTGTGAAGCAGACCAAGGGATCCCATTGGTGTTCATTTCCTCAAGATTCGGCACACAAATCCATTGCTCTTCACTGGTCAGCCTGGTTTTGTCCCTTTCCCCTTTTCCAAGCTCCTTTAGAGCTCTGTCAACATTGCCCCTCTAGCTGCTCTGGGCATCTTGACAAGTTTCAGTAGACCAGAAGGAAGTGATATGTTGATCTTATTCAAATTTTGGAGATGGCAAAAAGAGTTACTTGCTCAACAGCAGGGCTGTGGCTGCCCCACTCCTGGAAGTGCTCAAGGCCAGGCTGGATGGGCCTTTGGGCAGCTCGGTCTACTGAAAGGTGTCCCTGCCCATGGCAGGAGGGGTTAAAGCAGACGATCTTTAAGGCCCTTTCCAACCCAAACCATTCTATGATTGTATGAATTACCTCAATGATAACTGATTTCCAAATTCACTTTTAAATGTAGACCAGTTTTCATGGGTTTTATTACATTAGCACGATCAGACGAATGGCTTTATGGAGCCAACTGCCTTAGAGCACCACATTATGAACTAATTTCATTACTACTTGGCAAGAAGTAGTATCTGGAAGTCTCCTTGCACCAGGGCTTACAGAAAGGGCTGAAGGCCAGCACTGTAATTTCACTAAATGCAATCATTTTACCACAGCATTGCACTAAACCATTATCTTGTTCCCCCTTAAGACACTTAGTTGCAAACAGGCATTCAGATCATTCCCACCCCATTAATCCAAGATTAACAAAACAAATATGTTCCCACACTGCTACAATGTACAAGTTCACAGAAGCATGGCTTTACTCATAACCAGAACAATGCAACAGTCTCTTTGGGGTTCTGCAAGGAAAAAAAATAAAATATATATATATATATATATATATATATATATATATATATGTTCTGTTTTGACACAGGAGACATACAAGAGTTTGAAATTTGGCTGCATTCAAGCTACTGACCCTTGTCTGAAGTCAAGTCCAAAATCAACTGCTAAGAAAGTAAAATTTCCTATTGGAAAGGTTTTCCCACAAATATTTTTACAAAGTTCTTCTTTCTACAGTTTAAATGTAAGTAATTATGTAAGTAATTATGTAGTTATTACAGCAAACTGTACTGCTCAACTCAAGAGAAGAGATGCTTCATTCTTTTTCCCCAAAAACATAAGCTTTCCTGGTACTCCACATGCAACAGCATTACAGAAACTCTAGGAATTGTTTTCCATATTATAATCTGTACCAGTATTACTTTCTGGTCTAAAACCTTTCAGTGTGACTGTTTCATAGAAATTCAGTAGGTGTGGAAAAGAATACCAAGTACTACACTTAAGAATTAAACTTCAGTTTTGTAAATACCTAGAAATTTTCTGGATAGTCTCCAAAAGTCAACCCTACTCCCCTGTTGCACATTGTTCAAGGCTCTCAGAGAAATGCAGGAGAAACAGAGAAGACCAGGCAAGATGTAAAGGCCCTTCACTGCATGTTTGATCAAATCTCAAACACTTTTTCCTCCTTCTTTCAATCAGATTCCACTGATGGGCTGAATTCTGTCAGATACTAAGCACCTACCACTCCTGATCCCACTCACAAGTCAACAGCACTCCAACTCTTCTCAAAAGGGAGAGGTAGGCTTATTTCTTAGCCCATTTTATGTAACATCTACAGGACTTGAGAGTCTTGGGTAACTCAGCCTCATAAAAACCCACTTGATTGCTCAGTGTGAGAAGTAGAAAGGGATTTGCCACACATGGCACTGCTGTAAGAGCAGTTGAGGGATGAGTAACATGCTGGAGCAACTTGGCCAGTTGCACATCAGACATGGATTCAGTTCTCACATCAGACATGGATTTTGCTGTCCTGCTTCAGTGGGGTTCAAGGTGGTCTATTCTACCCAGAGTTGGGGTGACTGGTGGCTGGGGTGCTGAGTAGCTGGGTTGCCAGCACAGGGAGTAGTTTGGGACCCTATGGCTAATTAAAAACTCAGACTTGATCCTAATAATTGCCCTTCCTCAGAGGTACCAAGGATTCCAGTGACAAGGGATGCTTAGATGGATATCTCAGCTCTTATTCATACAAACTTTGAGTTTAGTTTACCTAATTGATGTAGCTAAGAAAAATAAATTGAAATAATGACTCAAACTATGAGTTCTTGGAAAAAGGTCTTTCATAGGGGGTGGGTTAGGGCAAGAATGTTATAGGTGTAAGCCCACCCTTTGCCATTATCTGCTATCAAAGTGACTACTTCAACCACTGACCTCATCTAATTGAGCAACCAAGGGCCCTCACACACAGAACTGGGAAATCTGGACACAGGAGTGAATTCCTGCAGCATCATAGTGGTTGTACTCATCTTCTGCCAGCCTCAGCAAAAACACTAACAAGCACTCCATAAAATCTATCTTAAATGACTGATTCAAGTCAAGAGAGCATTACTTTGCCCTGTTATTAGTGATTAGTGCTTATTATTATAAGCACCGATCCTTCCCACAGGTCTCAACATGATCTTCATTGGTTTATGCCTGTGAATGGATAAGAGATGTGATTTATTACTTTCTCCATATTTTTTTAATTTAGATGGTCATAGTCTACTAAGTGACACTTTTAAGACCTTCCCTGAGTGAATACAGTTAAATATTATGTTTGATATAAGTATTCTGTCCTGACCCCAAAACATTAAGTTTATGCCACATTTTCCATCAGCTTGTTACTCCTCAAAGAGGAAAAGACACATTTTCTCTGCATTGCTCTACATGCATCCTTAAATCTTAGCTTGCCAGTTTTATAGGCAACAATCGTTTATGAGCCTGTATTTTAATGTTATTAGCTGCCAAAATATGCAATGTCTCACTGAAGAGGTTCACAAATGTAATTATTTAAGATCTCAGAATCATTGAGACTCTTTTCCCCTAATGAATGATGTCACCTTCTCTCTTGAAGTCTTGCTTGTTTTCAGTTGTTTAACCAAATGCAAAATGTGCCTAGCACAGTTCAGGTTTCACAAAAACATATATCAGAAATTGTTAATAGACTCACAGGAGGAAGACCACTGTAGGCCAGTTGTGAAAGATCAGGAATAGCTGAAGAAGCTATTCTTCAGGAATAACTGCTGTGAAATTAGGTCCTTTGTTTAATTTCTAATCTTCCAAGAACTGAGGAGAGATCTTTACACAAGAGTACAAAGAATAGTAGATCTATTTAAATACTTGGGTTCTTCTGCAATGTGAATTGATCAGGGTGAAAGAATTCTTCTGCTCATATCTCTGATACTAAAATTAGAATAATAAGCTAGACCACAGCATCCAAATATGCACCTTGACATTGGATTAGAAAATGCTGTTATTATTTTTGTCCATTGCTGTCCACCCTGGGCAGTAATATATCCTGCCAGTGACATCTCATCATTGTCCCCACTCTGGGGGGCAGGCCAGGGGGACATCTGTGCTAGAGGCTTTGAGCATATCTCCACAAATCTCCTCACAGCTCCAGAAGTGAGCTCAACAGGAGCATACTTCAGAGAATGATGATGATGGATTAGGTACCTTACAATTAAGCATTTTAACAAGCCAAGTCAAATTCTGTCCCCATGTTAAAAACAAATGAACAAACAAACCTAAAAGATCCCCAAACTCAACCCTCAAAATTAAATAAAACAACAAAAAAACCTACCCCAGAAAAAATGCCACATTGATTCAGAGTTTCCAGTATTTACACAGATCTCAGTGTTTAAGAGACTTAGTTAAAAAGCAAACAGGCTTTCCTCAAGGCAGTTTTTTCCCCATAGTGCAATATTGAGTACAGGTTTCATTTCAGGAAGAAATAAACCTATTGCACAGAGGTTTTGAGAAGAACAATCACATTTTGTACGCTCAAGAGCACTTAGGGTGAACACAGGGATGTAGTCAAGACACACATATTCAGACACAGTAGAACAAAGTGAATGCAAATCACTCTATACCACTTCTGTGGAAGGAAGGATACATCTATGGCCATGCTAGGAAATATAAAGAGATGTGCTATCTTTCAACACATGGAAAAATCAAAACTTCACTGAGGAGTTATGGGACCTGACAAGTCATATACTTGAGCTTGGGGCTCTGTGATTCAAGGAGTATGCAGCTGCAAAGAGTTCACAGCTAGACTGACAGAGCTGGAGTAAGGCAGAGTATCAGTACTGTGGTGTTCTCCTCAAGTGGGAAGCCCCATGCCTCTCCACAGCACTTTGGTACCAATACCTCAAGGGCTCGACTGGGCTCCAGGTCATCTTTAGGTAAGGCCCTGTAAGAGAAGAGGAGAAGAAGCTCTCAGGCACTGGGCTGAACTCTCTGCAGAGCCTCAGGCAGGCAGGGGCTGGCAGGAGCAAGGGAAGAAGGGAATACCCCACAGGAAGAAGAGCAGAACTGCTCTCAGCCAGTTTTGCCATCAAAGGAAAGCCACTACTGCTCTGTGGCCCCAGGGACAGATATCAGCACTCACAGATGGGAGCACATTCCTCACTGTTCTCAGTGTAGAAAACTTAATTTAATGGGCTTTAGCTACAGCAAGTGGGTTTTCAATAGCTAAAAGCTTTCTAGAGTGAGAAATTAATGAAGGATAGGAGCAGGTGGCACGAGGAGTTTGTACAGTCTGTGTTACTAGAGGTCAGGAGAAAACTGGACAAAGATGATGCCCCAGGCACATGGCATTATTCTGCCTTTGGGCAGGAGGATAAAGCAGTTCCCCCAGTGTTTGATGGTCTTATTTGACATAATTTTTGACTCCCAGAGGTCCAGTACAGAGACTTTGGCCATAGTTACTTCATAAAGAGGATATTCCCTTCACTCACAAATGTATGGGGGTTTTTAAAAGTGAGAAGACACTTTAGTAGATAATTGACTCTTTAAAGGTAATTATATAATTGGGTCAGGGGTAATGAAGAGCTATTAGGGGTTCTCAGACCTGTAGTTCTCATATAGATGAATTACTGAGTTGATACATTCTTCAAGAGAAAATTGTTCTTAATTACATGCCTTTTGACCCCTCTACTTTCTGTACTTGTCTCACTCATGTATATAGTGCCATTGAAGTGGGTATCATTTCAGGAATCCAGTTGAAAATAATTGGAAGTTGGCATCATTTTACAGAAGGCCACAAAGCATTAGGGACAGGCTCAGCCTAGATGGGGTGCCTTCTAACAGTCATGCAGACTTGTTTCATCCTATTCTTACTTTTCCTTGAATCATCATCTCTTCTCTTGTCCTGCCACATGGTAGGTGTAAGTAATTAATGTCTGCAAAATGCTTTAACACCTGGGCTGAAAGAAACTACACAGGAATGCTGGTCATTTGGAACAGTTTCAGAAACAGTCACAGCATACTCACTAATTTTATTCCCAGTGTGAATTTCCATGAGTAATTTTCAGTGCTCATAACTGCCAGAAGCAGATAATTTCTTGTATCCAGAAACTGTATTAGCTCTTATTGCTTGCCTATTCACTAAAGGAAATCTTTTTCAAAGGCCAGCAAAATAAATAAAAGAACTTACAAGAGTTTTGAACCCCATCCATCCCACTGCACAAAACCTCCATAAGGAGCCTTGTCCCCCATGATTCTCTTGGCAAGAATGTGTGTCCAACACCAACGCTCCCTCCCTTCATGAGTGGCACTTAAAATGTACCAGTTATACATGAAAATGCTGGAATGCTTTATATCAGGAATGCTACCTTTGAATAACCAGCCTATTTAGTTAATCACCAAAGTGTCTTGATCTTTATCAAATGCAATTTGAGAGCCAAAGCACATGAGTGATTTCCATTTTTAACCAGCAGCTCTTCAGTACAGTGCAGCATAGGAGAGATAATCCTGGTGCAGTGGCAGCTACTGCAGAAACTCTGCTCATGTTGTCTGAGCTAGATGGGGCTTCTAGCAGACTATTGTGGAATAATACAGGAAAAAAAAAAAACAATTAGAAAGCCACAAACACCTCTACCATCCCTACTATAAACCTGTCCCAAGCTGCTGACCTTTTGGGCACACTGCAGAATGCTGTGAGGAAGAGGATGCCCTCTCGAGTGATGGATTCAGCTGCTGGGCTGAACCCCATTTTAAACACTGCAGGGAGCAGCTCATCCCCAATACTGTGTGTTAGCATGCCTGCATTGGAACAGACACTATTTTCAGAAGAGTCCAAGCCACTTAAAGGTGTCTGTCTCCTTGGAGTAAGACAGGTACTGTTGAAAGCAACCTTTCTCTGCTCTCAGTTATGGTCATGTGCATTGAGGTTGCTGTGAATTGCTTGAGGAAGCAGCCTACAGAGTGGTTTTCAGTGAAACAGATCAAAGATCATAACTTTGCTCCACTCAATAACCTTTTGTGGTTTTGTTGTATCAGCATTAATCATCTTCTTTCTTTCTTCTTCAAAACCACCTATCCATCTTTCAGGTTGATGGAAGATATTTGCCCATTAAGAGCACATTATTGCTAGGAACAGCTTGTCCACCATGCAAAAAGTGCTATCACTCCTTAATATAACCATGTTCTGCTGCTGTATGCTTAGGAGAGAAGTACCTCAGGGCTTTTAGAGCATCTTCTTTGTGGCTGCTCTACACCTCCTCTTTCAGCCTACATCTGCCTCACTAACTAGTCCTGCATCAGGGTGATTCTCAGACACGACTGTTACTGTCATTTTGTTTTCCTCAAACAGAGCTGTCTCTCTGAAATAGTTCCTTAGAAAGTATTTTGTCTTTTCTACGATGCCCAGCTGGACAGCCAGAAGTAGAAATCACTATGACAGATATTAATGTGTTTTTGATATAAAACATCCCACAGGGAAGGTGACCACTTAGTCATTCCTCCCCCTTAGCACCAGGAGTAAATCTAAATGACAACTTTCATAGTCCAAGTCTTCTCATTCTCTCTATTTGGCACATGGATAATATTTTTTTTTTTATTCTGAAGACCATGAATGAGAAAGTTTTGGGAGGAAATTACCTGGTGTGGCTGAATCAATGGCATTGACCAACACTCTTACAAGTGAGTAGAATCAGCAACTAAGACCCAGGACAGGGAGCAGAGCAGAGTTTAAATAAAAAGCACAGATCAGCACTTAGCCCTTAGTCTCAGTTATTGTCCTTCATGTCTCAGATATAACTCCTAGGCAAATTCCATCATGCAAAATCCTATGAGATTCATAGACCTTGGACTCAGGTTTTCTCCTGTAGGAATTTCATTGATAAAAGTGATAAAGTATTTTTCCCCTGTTTGAATCTCACATATTTGAAAGCAGACAGCAGTACAGCAGTTGTCTGTTCCAGTGCTGTGATAATGCTGGCCTCCAAGCCAGGCTTCAAAGGTTGCTCTGACCTTAGGAAGTGACTGCAAGAGGCAAAATCTCCTGTTATCTTGTTATACCATTTATTCCAGAAGAAATACCACAAAAAGTTTCCATTGCGGCATTTTCCCTTTATTATGGGGGGTACGGTGGGAGGAAAAGTTTGATGAATTGTGTATTTCACAGTATTCTCAAAACCAACTCTTTCAGAAGTCAGCTTGCATGACAGAGAGGGTATGAATTAAGAATAAAGTTTTTTTCAGAGCACCAAACTTTTATTGCTTCTTTTGGGGTGAATGGGATTAGAGACAGAGGGACTGATGCCCTGATTTTTCAAAAGCAAACTCTCCTCACAAACTATCTGTAAGAAGCTGCTCTCTAGGCATAAAAGTATCTCCACAGCTCTAAAAAGCAATGATACCTAGATTTTATCTCAGCCATTTATCTCATAAATGGTTTAAATGTTGCAATAGCAACAGCCACTAAATCTCAAAAGGGCCTATAAACCAGCTCCCAGTCTGGGGCTAGACTGTCTAGTTATTTTTGGATTTACATTGTACAGTTACATTAATTTGAATTTATATTGTTACATTAATTGTACACTTAGAAACACTCTCACTGGTAAATCAGCCAAGAGCAATCTATGCACAATTTGTTTGCTTTCACAATTTATTTAACGTTAATCAAATCAAATAAACCACTTTTTCTTATTTTGAAGAACTAATACATAACTATTGAATATAGCTGTTTTCTTGAGATTTCCTCAATAAACACTTTGACATTTTGCAGAGGAATGTACTCCAGGCTGCAAAAGCAAACAACTCATAGCAGCAGTGGATTTTGCTCTGCTAACTCAACTAGAAGATAAGGAAAAAAAAAAGTGGATGTCTGCAGCATTTTTAATCTATCAGCTGTTTGAATCTCCAGCTTCTGAAAAACCTTGAGGATGATATTTATGTCCAAGAAACACAGTGGGCCAGAGCAAGGGTCTGATAGGTGGTGCAAGGCAGGATACAGCTGGAGAACCAGCAATGCCTGTACCATGAGGGAAAGGCATCACATTTACAGCACACAGAGATACAGCTTCACCCTTGGCATAAGAAACAGGACAAGAGGAAATGGCCTCAAACTGAGCTAGAGGAGGTTCAGATTGGATATATGGAAAATATTCTTCAGTGAAAGGGTTGTCAAGCATTAAAACAGGCTCCCCAGGGAAGTGGTAGAGTCACTATCCCTGGAGCTATTTAAAAGGTGTGCAAATGCAGCACTCAGGAACATGGTTTAATGGTGGACTTAATATTGGATTAATGGTTGGATCTGAAGATCTGAAAGATCTGTTCCAACCTAACCAGAGTTTATGATTCCTTGTGTTAGTACTGAAGGACACTGACTCAAAAACAGCAAAGTACTTCAGATACTACAAGACTTTTCTTCTTGCAACAGCCAAAGAGATGCCATATGGCTGTTGACATCCCCTGACCCATTCCCGAGCCCTTAGCACCCAAAGCAACTTCCCACACAATGTGGGGTGGCGGGGCCTTGCAGGCTGCCAGAGCAGATCCCACCAGCTCAGCACCCACTTCCCTCTGGCCCTCACAAATGAAGGGTTTCAGCCCCACACTCCCTGGTGGCCAGTGTCACAGGCACTCTTAGGCTGTGGGGTGTTTCATGTGCTGCAGATGAGCCTCCACACGCCACACGTGCTTTACTCAAACTCCAGCACTGGAGCAGCTGGGAATAGCACGTGTTTTTCAGCAAGGAGCAGGGATGAGGAGCACTTGGGATTCAGATTTCTTAGACAGGGAATGTCACATATGCTGATCTCTTTGCACAGTGGACAGGCTGGAGGAGGGAGAGCAGCCCTGAGCCTCTCCCATCACAGGTGCTGGTATCACAAAGCCAGCTGCTCAGACACAGCCTGGTTTTACACTCACAGCTCAGCCTGCTAGAAGGCATTATGCAGTAAGCATACAGAGAAGCAATTTGAGGGGGCAAGGACCAGGATTTGGTGTTCTCTAAGTCCCAAGAGAGAGATTACATCAGTCTCGTATTGCTTTAACATGAGTCTTGTTTCACCTCCTTGGCAGTTTCAGAGGGGCTGGAGGGAATCCTATCTCAGCTGTACATCCACCAAGGCTGGGGTCACTGTTGGCTTCTACGCTTTATTAAAGAGTAAAATAAGAGAGGAATATCCATGGTTACAGCACCCAGACAGGAATTAACTCTAAAATATTTTCTTTTTTTATTTTTTTAATACACTGTTACTTAGAGCATTTGTCAGAGGCATTCACTCAGCCGGTTCCAAATTCTCTCCAGCCTTAAAGGCAGTGGAGCACAGCAATGCCATCACCTGCCCGAGCTGTTCCTGGCCCCTCCACAGACAGCAGCTCTGAGCAGGAGGCAGTGAGGAGCACCTTTCTCTCCTTCCCTCCTGCCTCCAGGGGAAGGGTGTCCCTGCAGATGCCCCAGCACAGCTCCCCATCCTCAGCAAAACCAGGCAGGTATGGGGGACCAGATTGCTCATAAATAAAAAGATGAGCATTAAAATGAAGATCCTGTAGTTTCAGTTTCACCTATATGTGCTTTGCACCACTCAGAAGAAAACTTGGAGTAACCCAAGATAGTCTGTTGGGGTAAAACAACCACTTTGTTGACTGTCCTCTCTGAGGGATCTTCTGTGTGAAATTTTTAACCCACTTACAAAGAAAGTTAGAAGTCACAAGAGGAAATATGGTATTTTACTCCTCCTGGACAAATGGTGCTTTTCAACTAATGCATTTAGATGGTAGAACTGCCTTAGTCTCAAGATCTGTGAGCAGACAGGAGTAGAAGAAAGGAGCGAGAGAACAGCTGAGAAAAGCCATCTTCTCCATGAATCTCCCCTGGTGAAGATCAGAGGCCTCTCTCTGCACTGCTGGCTGGAGCCCTTCCAGCTCAGTACTCCAAACCACTTGTCAGCATTCTATAATTTGTTATAGCTCAGGGCTGGTGCTCAGGATACAAAATTGTTAAAACACTGTCCCACCCTCTTCTGAAGCTCTGCAAAAACACTTGTAGGACTCACAAATACATAATAACATAAAGCAAACACAGAAGTGAATACAAATACAGGGTGAAGATAACTCTTCTCACAGTAACTTACAGTGCCTTCCACTTCCCTGCATGGCTGGGAGCAAGATAATTGAAAAATAAGTTTTGCTGTGAGCTGGTTAATTAGTCAAATCTGTAAGAGCTGCATGTCTGCACGTCTATACTGCTCAGATTTTTTTCCAAAAGACAGTGGGTCTACTTTCATGTGACAGCATTTGATTTCTTTGCTTTTATGAAAGGGAGCAAAGCAGCGAGAGGAAGATGCAGCTTTCTGCTCGAGGAGAATTCAGAAGGAATCATAAGATTCTTGGTAAGAAATGCATCGAAACATTCAGGAAAATATTTATGTACTTACAAAGTATCTGCTTTGTGAGGCTTTTTGGATATCAAAATAAATATACATATAACATACCCATGTGTAGTTATATGTAAATTAATAAATAGGTAAGGAAGTTTCTGTAAGAGAAAAAATGTAGGTTTTATGAACTTCTGTTTATGAAATTACCTGAATATTCAAAAAACCCCCAGCCCATTACATACAATATTTTTTAATGCACATGAAATATTTGATTACAAGAGGGATATATTTAGTTATATAACAAAGTTTCTGTCATATTCATCATTCACGTTACCTAAAGATTTTCCCAGAGTGCACTAATCAACATAGCAAATTGTTGTCTCTGAGGCAGAAAAGACAGCTGAAAAATGGAACTTCTGTTACAGTTGAAGGCAACAATGTCTATGATGTACCTCTGGCCCTTAGGGAATTTCTTCAAGGGTTTCAGAGTGATTTCTTTTGTGGATTCTGCTCAGGCAAGCTTCCTCCTTATCATAAAAATGCCTGTACCAGAAGAGAAAGACAGGCAAAGCCATCTGCATGCCTGCAGGAGCCTGTGAGAAGCTTTCTGCATATCCTTAGCCTCAAGCCATAAAGTGCTTTAGCACTAAGGGCTGGAAACATGAGCTTGCCTCAGCCTTCTGTAAGAAGCGAATTCAGATGAGAGAGGAAAGGTTTGGTGGTGTCCTGGCGGCTGCACAGCTGAGGAAATGTATTCTGCACTACTTAGAAGTGCCAAAGTGCTGCACACTTCATGCCTCATTCTGGTTTTGCTGCCATCCAGCTAAGATTTATTATCCACGTCATGAAGCAATGGCTTATCTTACTCCCAGGGGTAGGCTGGAGTCTGTCATCCACCCAGAAGTGACAGGAAGAGTTGATCATAAGCACAGATACTCAAACCAGTGAGAAATGCAATAATCACCAGCTGCAAGTGAGACCTGGCATTATGCAATGGCCAGTTACAGTGTGCTCAGCCTGAATGTGACAAAATAATCTGAGGTGACCCACATAAATGGGGTGGACCAGAAATTGACTGGGAAAGCCCTATAAAAGCTAATTTTTTGTAGTTGTTCTCTTGTTTCAGCAGCCTTGTCAGTGCTAGTGCTGAAATGTAGTGGGATAGAAGTTCCTGCATGAGAAAATAAATGCAACACTGTCTTTTCTAGTCTTGGCTGGGTGTGTAGGGTGCTGAGTACCCTGTGGGGAGGCTTAGGAGGGGTTTTTGGTGTAATTCAAATACATCCAGGTAAGGCAAGGTACACTAATGCCTCTTTCTGCTATACTTTATTGTTGTCACACCCTGACACGGTCTGGGAGCTGCCATTTGTCCCACATCAGCTGGACACCCTCCATGGTATCTGTGACGGCTCTGCAGTGATGTCTCAGGCTGACAGCAATGACACTGTTTGAGTCAGAATACAGAAATCTGCCCTGGGTGTGTGGGTCCAACACCTGCAGAACCTTTAGCTCACTAACCAGCTCCTGCCAGCTCCACAGCTAGCCAGGGAGCAGCCAACAGATACTCCTGACACCAGTGTGATGTGCTCAAAGAAATGCATTTCAGAGCACCTTAACATCTTCTCAAACCATGCAATGGTTGTATGTGAGCCTAGCTACCCTAAGGGTCTGTGTAGTGAACTTTATTCCTTTTAGAGAGAAATTAAAAGTACTTGATATGTCGTTAGGCTGGTTTGGCCATGTCTACATCAGGGTCAGGAAGATCCCAAAGGTCCAGAAGTGGGAGCAGTGTTTGTGCAAACAGGCTGAGCCAAGGGACTGAGCTGACCCCGCTGCACTTTGGAGGTTACCAGCACAGCCCAGCATTTGCTCAGCTCCGTGTGATACCCTGAGAGAAACATGAGTTCTCCATTTTTCTTCACTACTCACTGCCTCTAGGATTGCTCATCAGCCATGAGCATTGTCCCTGCCAGTGACTTGTAGAGGTGCACCAAAGAGCTCTGCACTGTCACAGCAAGAGTCACATGAAATTCTTGGCAGCATAATTGGAGTTAGTAAGGGCAAACATCCTCTGATCCTGAGTCTAGCTGGGAACTACAGCTTTAAAGGGTTGCAGCCCGTCAGACACCTGGAAGGACAGGACATTGAAAAAGCTTTACTAGTTTATTTCTTGTATACATTTTCTTTCAAGACCTTAGGGTCAGTGTGACAGTGCTACATCAGCAATGAAAACAACAAAGTGCAGAAAATGGTTCAAAAAGGAAATCAAGGTAGTCTCATACAACTGTAGCAGCAAATAATCTGACCTGATTTAGAATTCTACCCTACTTTGAGTCCAGATACCTCTGTTTAAATTTTTTCAGGAACAATGGTAAATAATTCAAAGGATCTTCTATAGCCACACAGCCACAGTTACATCAGATGATGTAAGACATATACCACAGCCAGCAGTTCTAAAAGAGTGACATAAAAATATTATGATTGTCACAGGTGCCCAATGAAAATTTGGTCAAATCATCAGGTTTCAGTTTATTTAAGAACATGGGTATTTCCCTAGGTTTCCCTCAAAGACATGATATGTTTACAAGACCATTGCATGGAAGAGGACTACTGGTCCCAGCTTTGGCAGTGAGAACTCCATCCCATAGTCCAGATCATTAATAAGGGCATTGGATGGTCTCCCACCATCAGTCCCTGAGGAATTCTTCAGGTAGATTTTATTCTACTGATCACAACACCTGGAATTCCAGACAGTTTTCCACCAACGCTATCATCCATTAACCCAGCCCCTATGCCCCCAGTCATGATGACTGGATACTGTGGGTGTGTGTCAAAGGCCTTGCTAAAACATATGCTGATGTTCCTCACCTGCTGAACATCCAGCCCATGCCAGAAGTAGATCTGGTTTGGCTTGGCTTTGGGACTTCCATACTTGCTCCTCCCTAAAACTTTCTTGCCTTTCATTGCATTGCTTGGGAATAGCTCCCAGGAGGATCTGCTCTATAATCTTCCTGTGGGAGTTAAAAACAGCTGTGCATACACTAAAGCCTTGCTGAAGGAATTTGTAGTAACTATAAGGATGGCAAAAAAACAACAAAAAAAAAAAAATGGAGTTCTCATTTTTCTATTTACAAGGATTAAAATCCCATCAGCCTTACCCGTCACTGTCTGCTTCTAAGACTGGATTCTGCATTAAGTGATCTTAAACTGCTTCTTCTTGGAATACATTACTTATGTGTATTTATGAATGCTTCAGAGTGAATAAATCATTGCTGTTCAACAAATCAAGCAAACTTTCCTCTGCCAAACTACTGCCAGAATGATTCAAACCTAATGCATTTGCACTTACACATGAAATAAACAATGTGCATCTCATCAAATTATGTGGAATCACTAAAAATTATGATATGCATCTCTACTCCAGATATCCGAGCTGATACATGATGCTATTGCAGATCTCGCCCTTCCTAACCAAAACCCCTCCTATCCATATGTTTCTATAGGTTGTAATTGTGGCTACTAAAGGAAAATGCCAGAAGTGGACAAATCTTCAGCTGGGTTATTTCAAAGAATGACAGCCCCTACCTGATTAGCTCTATGCAACAAAAAAGCTCTGCATTTTTGATGGAAAAGCATTAGCTATTCTATACTAACTCCTGAATTAACAGGACATAACTAACATTGCTAGCATCCTAGTGTTAAAAAATATCCCTAAGAAGCAGTAAGAGAGACTAAGTAAAGCGACCTAAGCTAGAAACATAAATGAGGATATGTGCTGGGTCTGGCTAGGATGCAGTGAACATTCTTCACAGCAGCTCATATGGTGCCATGTTTGGGAGTTTTGACTGAAACTGTGTTGATAACATGAGGATGTTTTAGTTATTGCTGACCAGTACTTGCACTTAAAAGTGCTTTACACCCTGCTTCTGCAAGCAGCTTGGTTCCAGCTATTAAACTATTAACACTTGCCCAGCATTTCAACACAGGAGTTTTTGGCTTTTGTTCTTCAAATTCTCTCTCCCTTCCTGACAGTGGGGAGTGAGTGAGCAGCTGAGTGGGGGCTCAGCTATGAGCCAGGATCAACACGCTGTAGTCTATAAGGATATATATGTTAAGCTAGGATCAAAAAATTCATGGCTATATGTTCTACTGGATTTTTAAAGCAGTTCCAGGATAACTGAGGATTCACGTCCCTGCTGTACAGTTTGCTTGGGCCACATAATGCAAAATAATGCAAAATAGTGTAAAAATCAACACCTGCTTACTCTCCCATTTGACATGCCTTGAACAAGTTGGTGGCATAGAAAGTATCAGCCAGAGAAGTGGTGCTAGGGTCCATGGGGAAAACCTCACTTTTCCAGGAATGTTTCCTCAGCAGAGTCCCCTACGAAGGTTGCAGCTACACTGCTGAGCAGCTGAATCCCTCTTGGGCACAGCTGTGCCACCAGGCTCAGCAGGAGACCACTGGCTGCCTTGCAATCCCTCTGTTGAGCAAATAGTGATGTTCTCATTTCAGACCTGCTCCGTGCCCAGCTGTGAGCCCGTTGTCACTCACAGATGGGCTTTTAACCCCAGCAGCAAGAGCCTTCACAAGATGCTCTTCTGGGCTGTGAAATACAGCTGAGAGTACAGACTTGGAATGTTGGTGGAAGGTGAGAAGTGACTGACTGTCACAAATTGGTACCCTACAGCTGTGTAAGCACCATGGCCAAACCAGGCTGCTCTGAATGTTATGTTTTCATCACAGACAGAAAAAGACAGAAATCTTTTTACCACCTGTTTTGCAATGCTGTCAGATACTGGTGGCCCCTCTTCACCTCTGCTGCCTTGCTGTACTCCTCTGCTTGCCTGCATTGCCTTTCAGCCCTCTGCTCAATTCCAGCTGTGCATCCAGTATCTGAATAGATGGGACATTTTCTCCATTGTGGTTTTGTCAGAAGCCTCCTGAAAAAACTGCCATAGGAAATCTGCAAGGCTTTTATATTCAACAAATATACCCCATATGACATTTTGATGGAAAAAAAAAATGCTCAAACAAAGAAATCAGTCCAATGAACAGCTCTCTGAATGCCTTAATGACATATTCATTGTTATTTCTTGTTTCCTTTTCTTTCCAGAATTGTCTGTGCTGATCAGCAGCTTAGGGAGGTTATTTCTGTGAAAGGTTGTGCTTCTATCACTGCAGTAGGGCACGTCTGGGTCTGGCAGAAAGAGATGGTCTTGGAAAGGGGTTCAGGAGGGTTCTTGATGCACACAGGAGTGAAGAGTGAAAGTCACCCTGCCTCCAACAGCTTCTGCCCACTCTGCTGTTTGGGTAGTTTCAGAGGACTGACGTCATAGGGCTTTTGAAAGGGGACATATTTCTGTGACATTTTGCTTGCCTTAGCTCATGCTGGCCTGAAGACCTTCTAGATCATTGGTATATGTTTTATATCCCTTAACACACCACTTCCAAATTAGGCCAAGACTATAGCCATTCTGTACTGATAGTGTACGTAGTTCTTCATCCCAAGAGCTGAGTGCTTTATACATCCAGATAACAAATTTCCAAAACAATCTTAAAGATATTTATACTATTAAAGTGCAAATGACAGTGGAAACTTCCACAGGATAAGATATATATATCAATTCAGACTAATTGCAAGAACAAAATGGAAATGCCCCTATATATGGCCTTTGCAATCCCAATGGCCAGTGTTCTCACATGTCAGATCATGCCATGTGAATTTAGTGGAGACACAGTCATTAACTACTACAACATATTTTTTATAAGAATTTATGTTTGTGCAAGTTTGCTACAAGCATTTAGCTGCTATAGCAACAGGCACTTTATAAATGAGCAAAGTCACAAAAACAAACATTCCCAGTTTTATTTGAGCTTCACTGAAGTAAAGACCATTCCTGCACTCTAGTGCTGGATCTTTTTTTCTAGGTGGAACAGTGGACAGCCTTAATTCACAGTTTATTTATCTTAGGATGATTTGTTTAAATGATGCTATTTTGAGCTAGATTTTATTAAATGACAGAGTACTTGCTCCTTCCCTTTGGCAAGTAAGAGAATGTGCGTTCACGATGTATTTGAATTACTTCATGACATTTCCACACTTAAATGTAAGTAAGTGATGGGCCAGAATCCTGACATATATGTGCTCTAAATTGTCTATATTTGGATCTGCACTTTCAGTGGACAGGATGAGTAATAACGAGCATAAAATGAGGGAGTGGGAGACTCCAGTGGGACCACAAGAAAAAAAATCTATGGATGTGTGGACAGAGAATTGGATTTGGTTGCTGAGAGCAGTTGTAGCATTTCCAACACAACCTTTTTTTGCAAACAAGAGGTTAAACAGCAGTTTTTGGCAGAATATCTTAGGTTGTAGAGCTGCTCCTTTCCTGGAGTAGGGGACTGACTGAGAGGCTTTCTGAGTTGCAGCTGAGCTTGTAAACTAAATAGTGCTGGAATAATGGACTAAGAACACTTTCAAGTCAACACTTGAAAGATTGTCATAGTGTTTATTTATTGTTTATTTGACATCTCCCCTGCTAGAACAGTTTATTCTGGTGTCCAGAGCACACTACTAATTAACACTTCCACATATATAAATATATATATATATATGTAAAATGTATGTGTGACTCTTGGCAGTATGGATGAGGTCACACTTGGGGGAGGAGTTACCTGAAGGTGTTTTGTGCCACTGCCTGTCATGACTGGGGAACAGACTCCTTGTCTGCCTTATTAGCACAGTCTTCAATGTTTTATTAGCACAGGCACTACCAGAGGTTTTGTTCCAACCCTACTTCCCCCAGCAGTGCAATCAAGCATTTAACAAAAAGACATTTATGAAATGTTGGTATTCAGCTCTCAGCAATGCTCAGAGTCTGTTTTGGTTCAGGCCCTATTGTTTGTCTCTCCCCTGACCTTATCTATACAACACTGGTTTCACTGATATATCACTGCTATATCACTGCTGGCTTCAGTGGGGATTATCCTGGTTTACATTCTCCAGGACTCAGAAGACAGCTTTGTTAAGGGGAAAACCTGGTATGTTGTTTTCTTTAAATACATTGGGTGAGGTAGCAAGAGAAAAGGATGTGAATGATGTAGAAAGAGCTAAGGATGTGCAGCTTTATGATCTAGCATGGAAACAAAAATGTCCAGAATCAGGCAATGGCAAAGTACATAACCAGTAGTATATTTTTGGAAGCTTGAAAGAAGGTTGTTAACTTTACAAGAAAGGTGGATGTTTTCCTGTCTCTGTTTAATTTTTGTGGTCAGTTTTTAAAATTTGTGCCTCTCAGGGAATTTGCACTGTGCAATTTCTCACCCAACACTAATGCTTCTTCTATTCAGTGCATGAAGAATCAGACTGCAGTGTTGCTGTGAAACCCTTGGGTTGAGGAGAACCCTGGGCTGATTAGGACACTAGACAGACTTTGTTTACCAATAGGTGATTCTGAGCCCCATGCTATCAGTGGCCCAGATGTGCTCAGATGTTTTCTGGAGTAGAGGTGTCCATGGTAACTAAGAGCATGGACAGGAGCTCTACATTGCACATGTGGACTAAATGTTCCCGTTGGTTTCATGGGGAAAGAAAGTCTTGCTGAGGCAAGTATGCTGCAGCTTAATCTGCTGTCCATGGTAGAGATGTTGATGAAGTCGGTCAGATTTCCTCTTTCCCAAGAATGGAACTACTTGAGCTGGAAGATTTCAGAACAGATCCATAATAGGATTTTATCTGTGTTGCGAGAGAGATATCTGTGGCATAGAATTAAAAAAACCTCCTAAGAACTGGATGCTTCTTCTTGAATAACCTTTGATTTTTTTCTTTTGATTTTGAAGACCAACCCAGGAAAGAACCATGAGGTCATGGCTTCCAAGATGGGGCTTGCTGAGGTGACCTTTAGGGGATTTCATTAGGGCTGTATGATGGCAAAAAGGGTAAGAAGCTCTACTAGCATTACATTTCCCATGATTATAAATAATTCCAGATTAATAGACATTTCAAGATAGATCCATGAGCCAGAGAAGAAGGCTTTCTCAAAGAGAAACTGAAAGACAGTGTTATGAAGTTCTTCCACAGCAGACACTAGGAAAGGAGTAGCAACATACTTGTTAACGCTTCAAAGACACGCTGGAGTTCACATTTCCTGAAAAACACGCAAGCCAGAGGAGAAAACTTGAAAGGAAACAGGACATGGAAGGAGATTCTGTCATGCATTTGCCACTGATGGCTTGTCTGTACTTGAAAAATCCTGTAATCCTCTGAGAATGCTGATGGTCCTGGGCAGACAGGCATTTCCTACAGAAAACCTTGCTGCTTTTGTGATCCTAAGGAAGGCCCCCAGAGTGTGATAAGCAGTCACAGAATCTAGAGATGTAAGAAAAACCTCATGCATTTGATAAGTGTAAACCTTCCTTGCTCTCAACAGGGTTGTCTTCCCTTGTGTTTTGGGCCACTGGGAATCCCAGGCAATTCCTGGAAAGGGCATCCAGGCAAATATTCTCATCATTACAGAGATGGAAAATAGAGTCTACTGCACTGAATGCATCCAGCTCGTAACTGTAGGGAAATAGTAACTATCATCTCTTCTTCCTTCATTCAGAATCTTATTGTGATTATTCTGAAACCCTCTGCCCTAATTCAGATCAACTCAAGCATTAACAGTCATTTAATGTACTCATCTACAAACTAACGGATGAACAAAATTTTCACATAATGGGCTCAAAGGTCATCAGCTGTTCCAGCTGATATTTATAACAGAAACAGTCATAACCATTTATAAATTTAAAGTGTGCCTTTCCTTCACAGTTCCTGCTACCTAATGAGCAGGTTGTGCAATCTTTCACTGTGTAGGTCTTTTCAGACAGGCTAAGATGCAAGAGACCCAGGAGCTTGTGATATTTCTCTTGCACAATTCTCCTGAGGTATGCCTAGTTTCTACCATGCACATGATAAAGAAATAATACCATCAGCAAGAACAAAGATGCTGCAGAGGAGGCAAACTGTCCTTCCCACCTATGTCTCAACTTATGGAAGATGTGAAGAGTGAGCAGGGAGGAAAGATAAGTCTGTAAAAGGTGCAGAGATTCACCTGACTTAGGAAGGACTCTGTTGGCTTAGTGGTTCTTCTTGTTAGCTCTCTTAGTCCCTTGAGGCATATTGCTTCTAGGGACCAACTCAACGGAAAATCAAGGCATATTCTCTCTGTTATATATGCTAATACTCTTGGGTATAAAGTTATTAATTGTGGAGTTATGGAAGGTGGGCATTAAGGAAATGGGGTTCCCAGATTTGTTCTCTGGCTCAGGCTTTGTCTTGAAAATCAAACCCCAGGCATCAGAGAGACCTGTGCTGTGTCTATTTTGTGATAGACAGATTTGTTTTGGCATGGCTGGGGTCACTCTGGGAATATTCTTTTCCTTACACCCCCTGATCACCAGGCACATTTTGATGACACACAGAAGGGCCTTTTGGCACCAGAGGGGTTTTACTGAGGAAGGAGCAGAGAGACCAACCAGCTGGAAGAGCAAGGGAGGATTAGCTCCTGCATTTTATGAACTTTAGTCCTTGCATGGAGCATTTCCCAGATGATAAAATTGGGTAGGATTTTTGAAATAGCTTGTGAAGTATGGCACAAAAATAAAGTGTCTTCTAAAAACATGTTCCTTGCCTAAATCAGAAAAGCATCTTTTTATAAGCAGTGCTTCTCACAAATGGCAGATCTTGTGCCCTGGGATTTTCTTACTCCCTTTCTCTTGAACTCTCTGTCAGGATGAATATAATAGCTCCACTGTTTTACAGCAAAAAATATGGAGGTTTGGGTTCTAAAACTGTTAACAACCCACAGATAACTTACATTCATTTATTAACAGTATACAGGGAAGAATTAAATTTTTCTTCCAATCCAGGGTTTAATTAAAACAGTTTCTGTTTTTGAAGTTCAGAAACAATAATTTGCAAAGAAACCTTTAATCAAAACAAAGGAATTGGATTCAGATTTTTATTTTTAGTGTAGGAGAAGAACAGATGGTTTGTGGGAACAACTCATTATTCTGTAACATTATCTCTTTAAGCAACTCTTTCTTTAGCATGCATGAAAACTGCTAGTTTGCTAACTCAGGGCATATAAAGACCTATGTTTACATACAACACAGGCTTGGTCAAAGCAAATTCACTGGCTCTGTTTTAGCATGGATTATAATTGGTATTGAGCTGTGGAACAGTGCTGAACATAGCTTGGAACTTCCACTTTCAAAGAAATGGTATTTCATTTCAAATGTAACAAATGCATTTATAAATTAAAGTTCTTGCAAATCATGATGGTTTTGGTTTAGTTTGGAGAAGCACTGACATTAAGTGTCAGACGTGAAAAGGTCTTGGGGCACCAACAGCTGCTGGCTGAGATTAGCACAGGTAATACAGCAAAACCATAATTGGCAGGATACTCATTTCACTCTGTGGTACCAGAACATTGCACATCTGGGTTAAGTCCTCTTTTAATAAACTGAAAGTGGACAGGGAAGAGACTTCCTATCCCTCAAAGCAGTAAAACTGTGGAAGAATTGTTCCATGTGGGTAGTGGTATCCACAAGAGAGATACAGACCCAGAGCAAGCTCAGCTCTTTGATAAATTCTACAGTGAAGTACTGCACAAGAACTCTTGTGTTCTGTGTCAAAGGAGTCAAATGGGAACTCTCCTTTGACCAAATCTGTGGCTTTGATGTTAAATTTACCTGCAACATGATATTTCTTTTGCAGTTTAAATGTAATTTCATTCATCCTTTATATTTTATCTTAAAAGCTCTAGGGTTAACTTGTTTGGGAGTGAGAACAAAACATGCCTACAATATTCTGTTTTGTGGGAAGGATAAATACTCAACACAATATCTCTCACAAATTAAATTCAAAAGAGATTAAAGTCTTTTAGTAAAAATTATTTAAACCAAAGAAAAAAGGTTCTTTAGAATGGCAAACACAGAGAAATTGGGTAAAACTTCCAGACCAACTATTTAAATTCATTCTTTCCTACCACCCTAGGATTTCCAATACTTATAAAGAAAATATATGCTGAAGATGAAAGAGAGAAAAAATAGAATAATAAACTTCAATTGTACATAAAAGGAATAAGTGGGAGTATGGGAACATATTTGTAGCTGTTTCCTTATTGCTAAGTGCGACAAAATTACTCCAGAAATGCATGGAATTATTTAAACCACATATTTAAGCAACTTATACTTTGTTGATTTTTCAATACACAATTTCCTTACAGAGAAAAATGTCAAGACAGATTGACCCAGGATATTAATGATAAAAATTAACATTATCCCATTGGTTTTATATTATTGATTTGCTTCTGAATAAGTAGCTTAGCATAGGACTCATTTACTTAATTGTATACATTCCAGCTGTTAACTTTACACTCCCTTTATACTCAATGGACAGAAAGGACATTTATAGAGTACGATTTATTGCACATTTATGTAGGTCTCTGAAATGGGTGGATGAATTACACTCCTTTATTGCCAGCTTCTCTCGGAGGCTGTAAAGACAGGTGACCATAACTGATGTAAATCTCCACTGTGCAGAAACCTCAGTTTAGTCAAGATGAACCACTCTGGCGGAGTGCTTCCACTGCCCACACACAGGTATCTGTGCCATTGAAGAGGGGACAGAAGATGTCCATGTGATAGTGCACATAAGATATTGGATCTACTGGAAATCCATGTTCTTCTCCAGAAGCAACTGAACACTGGACAGGACACCCCACAGAGTCTGTAGTACAGTTGTTCTGTCTGTAAATGTTGTGAAGGCTGACCTAGAACAGAGGCTAGACAGAGCTAAAGAATAAAGTAGGTATTTATTAGAAGGCCTCAGTGGATCCACCTTGGGCAGCACAAGGGCCCAGCCAGGGCTACACCCAAGATGAACCCAAAATGGTCCCACAAATGGACGGCCGGTCACAGGATCTCACACTTTTACAAATTCTGGTCCATTAGCATATTGGAGTTAGTTGTCCAATTACAGCTTTAGCCCATGAAGTCCCTCCTTCTTGTTTTTCTCTCTTCAGTCCATGTTGTTTATGCTCTTGGGCCTGAAATTTGGATCATTTGTCCTTGGCCTGTAACTAGAGAAGGAATTGTTTTGTCTACCTACTGTGTGAAGAGAGCTCACCATCCCCTAATATGAAGCTCAGAAGTACATAGTAAAGCAGAACAGAATCTGAAAAATATAAAAGCTAAAACCTGAGGCATCTGTAAAGACAACTTAGTTGAGGCAGAGTCATTACTGTTTACTATCTGCTGGTTAGATTGGCACAATGAAGGGATATGGCAGCTATTTATGCAGGTTGGGAACCAGATATCCAATTCAGATGTCTTAATTTCAGAGGACTGGATTTCCCTCTGGAGGTCCTAAAAGGCACTACTTTTCCCTGTTAGATATTACGTGATTTTTGGCACATACTTTTGGAAGAATGGTGCATTAGGTGCCAACAACTGAGCACAACTCATGTACCTAAATATACAGGATCTTAATTTATGCAGTTAAATACTGTATGAGATCTTACTATTTCTAAGAAGAGTGATCCTTAGTCATGTGCCAGGTGTGGGTGATGGATTTTTGAAATCTAGTTCTCATTGCATCTTCAGCATGGCAGAGCAGCTGGCAAATGCCAGATCTCTGTGTGCTGGACACTTGGAATTCCAGTTGTGTTTCAAAACCATGATACTGCATTGATCCAAAAAGCACAAATTCCTACCCTTCTTTGGGGGCTTTTTGTTTGTTTGTTTGTTGGGAAGGGAAGGCCTCAGGCAGGGTGTGAGTGGGACTTGGTTGTTTCCAGAGGAACAGTACACATCTGAGATCGAGCTGCTCTCACCTTAAGGCAGGTACTTCCACAGACAGAAGGACCTATGCCTCAAAAGTGAGCACAAAGGGAACCGTGGGTGACAGTCCCAGTTGGAGATGTCTCCTAAAGGCAAACTTGTCCCAAGGAAACAACTCCTTCAGACTTGCTCTGATTTCAGTGGGTTTGGGGGTCTCTTTCCTTGTGCTTCATTACCCAGCTGAAGAAGCAGCACCTCCTTGTTTGACACGGTGCTTTTGGGGCTTAGTGACCCGAGGCACAGAAAAACTGGAAAAATGAAGTATCTAAAATATGCAATTTCAACCTGTTAAGAGTTAAGAAAATTGCACTGTTTTTCCAAATCATCCTCTATCCCCATCTACCATTTATTAAGCACCTCTTCAGCTCATTGCCTTTTTTGTAAACCTGGTTGTCTAACAAAAGATCTGCTGGAAAACACACCAGATAAATCACTGAATTTAATATAGGTATGAAAGGAAGAGCTGGCTGGCATTTAGATAGACTGACCTTTCAATAGGCAAGCTGGTCTGTGATTGAAACACTGCTTCATTCAAGGTTTTAGGAGGTTATTCCACATAATAAAGTGTGAAAATGAAAAGGCAATTAGAAAACATAAAGAGTGGGGTCATTTAATCTCACCTGATAACAAGCACAATCTCAGAACTACACCATTCAGTATTTTTGAGGTTTTTTTACTCAAATATAAATCTCAGCGGGAGTAAGATTTAAATAGAATTTTCTTATTGGCAGGTCATTTAAGATTTTAAGCAAAGACACCAAAACAAGTTGGACAAGTGATATTTCTTTTTGCTTGTTTTATCATCTTAGTTTCTCCTTTGTCATTTAAATAATCTGTCTTATCTTTGTCTCTTCTTCAAATGTCATGTGACAAAATGGGTTTTAGAAATCTTTTTAAAGCATTGTTTTGTTTAGCCAGAATCAGCAACTTTGTTATTAAAGGCTTGCATTATCTTGGTCTAAGAGAATACAGAGCATTTGAAAGGGCTTTTACAGAAAACGATTTGAAAACAGAGACTGTGTCATTACATAGAGAAAACATTTAACTTTTGAAGACTGTTAACTTTTTAAAGTGAAAAATATCTTTTCATTTATAAATAAATGGATGGATCAGTCAGCTAGGCACTCCCAGCAACCTGCACAAACAGTTCCAATTTGTTTCATTTTCAGTCCAATTATAATGTCAATAAAAGCAAAAAAAGATAGGACCAGGACAAAATGGAGTAGAAAAGGCATGCTTTAAATGAATGAGACAAGAATTTTCACAGTTTTTCTTTTCATCTAATCTTTTCCTTATAAGCCAACTCACTTTTTTTTTCAGCTGGCTTCAGGATCACAGTTTTTGAGCTTGGAAATTAGGTGCAGTTCTGATTAAAAATATGCCTATTGAAAACCAGCATTTTATATATTGAAAATTTACATTTTTCCAGCATCGGCCGACTGCTGAAACAATGGGCATTTTAGTAATTCCAAAGTGATTCAATTAGACATTCAGCTGTCAAGGTCAGGAATGCACTGTAAAACTCTAATTAAATAATACTGTAAGGAACATTTTATACAGGGTAGTCTTCCATAGGCCATTCCACTTCACAAAAACACTTATGCTTTATAATAATATATAATTTCTTATTAAATGATCTCATGTTCATAAGACCTACAAGAAGTCCAGTATACCTCCACCAGATTGAAGTGATTGGTTTATGTCACTCAAGAAAAGAGCCCACCTCTGACCATCCCACCACATTTCACTTTTGCTTTTTTCTTTTTCAATTCAGAGGTCAACTACCTGCACTTTTGAAAGCCACCCAGTAAAAACATGGTGGCATATACAGTTGCAATCTTTGTAGACCACTTGGTATAAAAGTTGCCTTGTACATTTCAATTCACACTTCAAAAACTGTCAAGTGTCCAAAGTTTTTAATGAACTACGGTGGTTTAGAAAATTACTACAGCTCTGTAGATCAGACAAAAACGAATACCTGTTTGAAGTATGCTTTTTAGATGGAACTCTCTGGTCAGCATCTCTCTAACTCACTTTGATATAGTTATTGGCTGCTGGGCTGTATTTGAGTTTCATGCTGTTTTTCTAGCTGGATTGCAGAGTTTCTTCCCCCTCCCACTGAGGGAGACTCAAACCATGGCATTTGGTTGTAGACTTCAAGCCCTGCAGTTCAAAGATATTTGGAGCCTGCATCTCTTTCTAGCCTGGTGCAGCCTCTCTCAGCAGTAAGACAAGACCACAGTTCAGCTCTGGCCCTGAATTAAAATTTCAAAGATAGTTTGTCCAATTGCTTTACATGCAATTAGACAGCTGGTCAAAATCACCTTCCCACTGGGGTCAGTGGCAAACCCAGCTTCCTGTTACACTGATGCAAATTAATGCTTCACTGCAAGTAAACATCATTTCTGTTCATTTGCATCAGCACCATGACTGAGAAGTGGATTTGGTCCATACCCACAATTTCACAGTATCATAAAGAAGAAAAAAAGCCATTTTTTCATGCCCAGATGATTTTCTCACTTCCTGAATATTGTATTATTGTGCATTCAAGCATAATTAATGTTCCTGTCACTTCACCCACTGCCAGCAGAAGCAGAAGTATTTTTATTCCATAATTGCCCGTTTTTCAGTGTCCATGAAAATGATTGTATTCACATTACTGGCACTCACAGAGAGAGAGAAGACATGAAAGGGAAAGCATTTTGGTATATGAGTCTGCAAGCACCTGCAATGTCATACATAATGTGACCAAAATTTTAATGTATGCTGGAGTTTAAAAAGAATGTGTCTGAAGATCTCTCTTCCTCTTGGAGTATTCTGATCAGCTGAATGATCCCTAATTATCCCCTACAGTAGTGGAGATAGCTCTTGGAACTGCGGCTTTGACAGCTGCAACAGCTGCTGATGCATGAAAGCCAAAGAGCTCTCGAATCCAGTGCACAGCAAGACAGTTCTTCCTCCCCATTTCTGCCTTCAAAAGCTGCAGTTGAACCATTTGAGGATTGAGACTTTAAATGGCATCTGCCAGCACATCTGCCAACCCCAAATCAGAAGGGTTTGTAGGGTTGACTGCACGTACACACCCTGCAAGGAGTTTGTAAAACTGGTGTCATCAGGGCCCAGGTCCTCATGGGTTTCGAGGTGTCTCTCCCATTTAGATTGATAGGTTATGGATTCTGGCCTAATTGGCATTTTAGCACCCTGGGAAGGTTAGATCAGCAGAAAGCAGAAGCATTTCAAGATTGTAAAAGTACTTGTAAATGCACTGTTTGAACAAACAACATCTGAAAGCACCTAGCAGGACAATAAGTACTTTATCAATTTAAGTGCCAAAACAAGGGACTTAAAAGCAGCTTCTGGAGAGACCTGTCCTATTAAAAACAATTAAAAAGTCAGCTAAAATGTTTTCAAAGTGAAATAAATACTAAAGTCAAAAAACACAAACTTATTCCTGCCATAAAACTGTACCGTATCCTGAATACCATATAATATTCTAGTTGTGTGTTCAAAGAGATGAAGAAAGGATAACTGAAACAAAGAAAAAATTAACCCACACCTGGTACATTTTGGGTAACTAATCATTCTGTGTCTAGTGAGTACAGGGGAAAATACATGGACATAACTAAGGTCAGAAGCAAAGGCCCCAACAGTAATAACAAAAATGTTTTTCCAAACAAAACAAATATTTAGATTCACACATAGTTATGAGGTATTTCTTCTTAGCAAATAAAAAGTTTGTGGAAAAAACCCCACATAACACAGGAGTTTAGAAAGAACTACTCAAAACCTAGATTCTAACATTTTTCTTCTACCATTGGTAAAGTGCCAGCAAAGGCTGAATCTAAGTTGATGCCAGAGAGGAAATGAGAGGCGTTAGGGACTGAGTGCCTAATTTCTGCATTCTGGCACACTGCCATGCTGTGATATTGAAAGGTGGGAACTGGCTAAGCATCCACAACTAGGCAGTTAAAAAAAACCGTTATCCCATTTTTGCAGTGGCAACCTAAGCAATATCAGATTAGAAGGAGCAACAATTTACCTGCCATGTTTATCTCTGAAAATTTCACATTAATTTTATGGAAATAGAAGCATCATGGAAGTGATTCAAACATGTTTCAGGGAAATGGCTGAGAGTTTTGCCCTTGACACTCTCTGTGAGCTGTAGAAAGATATGGGGAGACACAAAGCCTGAGCTAAGCTGTGCAGAGGTCATAACATTTCCTCCTCAGCCTTACAGAATATTCTGTGCATTGAGGAGAAACACATAAAGGAAATTCAGACTGAAAAGGTTTCTAACAATGAAGTATGGAGGCCAGAAATTCTCAGAGGAAATATAACATGTACTTCTTCATTCCTATTTTTTCCCTACAAATCTGATTTTGGATATCGAAGAGACAAGCATTTAATTCAGGGAAGTTACAAAACTTCCATTTTGCAGCTCAACATGTTTCTTTTTTCCTTGCCTTTTATAGTCTGAGCTTAGTTTAAAGAGGTAACTTGTGTGATAGATTATACAGTGCTTCCTCTCTCTGACCTGCCAGTAACTGGAGAAACTGGGAAGACAGCAAAGGGAGGAGGAGGCTTCCCAAAGCTGCCACAGCAATATCCTGCATGCAAGAAGCATCATCCACAGCCTTGGGAGAGAGAACAAAAACTAAACTGGAAGAGGAAAAGGGAGAGACAGAGGGAAGTAGAAGAACTCTGGAGATGGACGAGAGGACACAAAATAAAAAAGAAGAAATTAATGCTACCAAATAAGGAAATGGTATTGAAAGAGAGATCAGAAAAATATAAAAGTGATTTCAAAAAGTGAGATTGAAATGAGAAAATGAAACACCACCATTACCTGCAGAATGGCATAAAGAAAACTTCCTCTTCAAGCCCTCCTCCTCCTCTCTGAGGTCAGATGTCAGCCTTTGCCCCTAGCACCTACAGCCAGGCACACACTGCTCTGCCTCCCTGCCATCCTGGCACAACCAGGGGCTCAACCAGGCTCAGGGTGAGCCACAGAGCACCTCAGTCCTGCCCAAAGTCCAGTGTGAACCCTTCCAATTACTTCCAGGGACAGCAGCTCACCATTTCTCATGCATTGTCTTCCACATTTTCTCATCTTTAACTTATAAGTGTACTGTGGCTGAGATAAAGGGAGATATCTTCATGTGGATTGTGTGCTAATACAGTATCACCTTATGTGTCAGCATCATAAATGCAAGTGAGAAAAAGTTACCTGTAGGAATATACCTGTCAAAGATCAAGGGGATTAATTTCAGACAAATCAAGCCCTTCTGCCTGTGACTGACATTGGATTTTGACTTTCAGATACTCTTCTGTTTAATCTCCTCAAGACAGATTATGCTAAAAAAAAAATTAAAATACCTGGACCACAAATTTGGAGTGTTTGATCACATTGGAAAAATAGAAACTGCTCTTTATAGGTGGCAAGCAATTCACCTCATGCCTATTGGTGTAAGGGGTGGGTTTGATTGTTTGTTTGAACTTAAATGACATTAATTTGTTACTGACTGTCAATAGACAGTCAATTAAAAGAAAACACGAGAGAAGAGTGAGCAGGGGTTTCAGTAAAAAGGTGCTTCAACAAAGATCATTGCTTTGAGAATGAGAAATAAATCCTGATTTCACAGGGCTGCATTGCAGTGAAAGAATAGACTTACTGAGCTATGAAGGTGAGTTTGTATGTCACAATGTACTTGTGTCCCTGGGATTTATTTATACAGATACAAGGCTACCAAAGAGTGTGTGCAAAGGTTAACCAGCTCATCTTTTTCCCAGCAATTCTACTGCCCAGCCTTAAAAAAAAAATAATTCTCAGCTGTTGATGCATCCTAATCACAGCCAGGCTGCAGGAGCTGTGATGACCAGGGAGGGAGCAGAATTCCTCTGCTCTGCACATCCCCTTCCTGAGGGAGCACAGCTCCCTCTCTTCTGCCAAAGGGGCTGTGCAGGGGCTGCCAGGGGCTGCTGGTCCCCCCGTGCTGGGAGGACCTGTGCACTGGTCTTGCACAAACCCTGTCTTGCACAAATCAACCTCTGCACCCAAAGCCAAGACAACACAATGGGCTGCTCTGAAACTGCTTTAGAGCCAGCAGCCACACAAGCACAATCCCTGCCCTGGCAGGGCTCCCACACTTGGTGTAGGCATGTTCTGTCATTCTGTGAAATACCAAGAGACCTTACAGCTCCAACATGTCACTCCTGTCATCTGGCTACAGTAAGGCTGAAGGACACAATCACAGGGAAGGCTGTCCAACTGGGCAACTTCAGCTCAAGGTAGAGAAAAAAAATTAGTGAACACCTCATTTCTGAGGTCAGTTCTTCAAAGCAGGGGCTGTCAGGATTGTACATTTGCATGGCCCCTTAAACAGAGTGGTCTTTAGGCCAGCAGCCACAGCTTCAAGCTTATGCAACACAATGCTTATTAATAACTGTATCAGTTTTACATCTCACTCTCTAAAACAGGTTGCACCTCCTCCCACCCCCAGCCCAATCAATCAAAAGCCCTTAAAATAAATCTTCTCATTCATGACTATAATCAAGTCTCAGAGAGAAAATGAGAGTAGGTATTTGCTATCACACAAAATTAGGTTATCATCCCCAATCATTCTTAGGAGAAGGTAAAAGTCACTTTTTTTTTTTGGTCTATGCTCCTCTCAGTCTCGGTGCTAGTTCTTTCTCTGACCTTGCTTCTTACTCCTTCACTGGTGAGTGCAATTTTGAGTTCAACAGAGTCCCTGGGAGTCCCTCTGCCCTTGCTACTCACAGACCGTGTGTGAGCACAAGGGACAGAGGCTGCCCCAGGCACTGTCTGTAAAGCCAAACCCAGCCACGGGCTGTGGGTAACACAGTGGCACTTCACTATACCTACACTGCTGGTAACAGATATTTATTGTCTTACAACTGAAAAGCACCATTAAGTACTTTCATTTCATCCAGGAAGCACAGAAGTGTCTCCAACACAGAAGACAAATTTCAGATAATATTTTGTAACTGAGCAAGTAATTTGCTGGGAAATTGAAAATCGCTGGCATGCTCTGAGTCACCACTGAATTCCAAACACAGCTTCTATTGCATTGGTGACACTGATGGCACAGATATAATACCAGTTTGTAACGTATGCATTAAAAAACGCCATAATGTCTTTTCATAGGTAATTGCATCTCAGGAAGAAAACACTGCAAGGGAAAAATTAGTAACATTGCAATGCAGCTGTAGGTGGGCCTGCACATCCCTTTGCAGATGTAATACAAAATCTATAGATGTGGCGCAATTATTTTAACATCTCTAAGACCAGTAAATACCAGACAGAAGCATAGTAACTGTAACTGGAAAGAGGGTTCTGCTAGAAAGTGAAGTATTTAAGAGTTCCTACACAAATCACCACAGTTTTGCAGTGGTAACCCACCACACATGTGAAAACAGCCATTGTAATTTACAGCCACTTGTCTGGAGGTTCACCTGGGGAATAGCCAGGGCTAGGATGAGTTCACATGTCTAGAAGAGAGATCATATATATATATTCCAACAGGAAGAATGAAGAGACCCAAATTACCTCTGCAAGAGATCTTTGATGACTGCATGCAACTGAAAGGGTCATGACATGATTCTCTGGACACAACTGATCAAATAAAGTCACCCACCTGTGTAGATAAACAGCGACATTTGAGGAAGGGGAAACAAGAAGCAGAATTTTTTTTGATAATCATTTTTCTAAGCTTACAAATTTCATTTTAAAATATAATAATAAATATTTGTCTTTAAAAGAAGAGAAGGGGCATGAGATAGGGGGAAAAAAAGAAAATTGAAAAATGTTTTTTCATCAAATCATTCACTGGAATATTTTAAGGTTCCTCTCTGCTGATTGGTTAAAATAAGTTCAATACAGGCACAATGTACAATCAAATATTTTTACATACAATGCATTCCCCAAGAGTCATGCCATTCATCCCCCAAAGGAAATTTAACTAAAAGAAAATAACAGAATTCTTAGAATTCATGTTAGAGGAATATATAGATACGCCTCCAAATGATTTTCCTTTGCTTTCTTTGCCATAAGAAATGTGGCACTTTTGATCTTTTAGACTTAGAAGTTGTCAGCAATTACAATTCTCCTTGTGTTGTCTGAAAGAGGTGAAATAAAGGGCAGGGATTAAAACCTGATAGACTTAATTAAAATGTTTCCAGAACCATGCTCAGAGAGATGAGTTCCTCTCAGAAAAAAAAAATTAAAATTAATTTTTAATGCTATGACATTTCCATCCTTCTTTTCCGAATACACTGTTCAATCCATTAATATTTCCACTGAAACCTTTCCATGAAATAAGCATAGTTCACTTGTATAGTCTGTGAATACAATACCAGATAATAAGGCTTATATAGTTTTATCAGAGTTCCACAAAAGATAATAATAATAATGTCTAAGGGTTTCATCACCTCTTCACCAACTAATTATTTCATTTCTACAACTGGAAAGTACACAATAGGAACCACACTCACTCCCAAAGGAAATGAAAAAGGAAAAGTGGACAGAAAGAAAGTAGAAGGAAAAAATATTTGTTAAAATTCTATATATTGCTAACACAACTGTGACAGTTGTGTATCCCTGTGCAGCAGAAAAAGACCTGTACCATTCAGAGAAGCTCCTCAAAAACATGGGATTTGGTGTCACAGGTAAGGCATAGGCTATGGTTGTGTTCGAGGGTGCCAGGACGAGGGAAGAGAGGAGAATCTTGACTTCATGTTTCAGAAGGCTTATTTATTATATTATGATATTATATTATATTAAAATGCTATACTAAAACTGTATGAAAAACAACAGAGAGAAAGGATCTTTCAGAAAGATGGAAAGGAATAGAAAAAAATGGAATGAATAACAAAACCTTGTGATTGCTCACAGCCTCAACACAGGTGGCTGTGATTGGTCATCAAGTGAAAACAACCCACATGGACAAATCAAATCTGCACCTGTTGCATTCCACAGCAGCAGATAATTATTGTTTACGTTTCTTTCCTGAGGCTCCTCAGCTTCTCAGGAGAAAATCCTATTGAAAGGATTTTCATAAAAATATCATAGTAAAAATAGGCCAAGTTGCTTGCCCCATTAGGGACATAAAATTAGAGAGGATGTGGAAATTTGGCATGAAGAATAGGTGGAGCTAAAAATATGAACCTTCCAGGTATAGGTGACATGTACCCACAGCTTGTACTTGCGCTTGGCATTGCCCCAGCCCAGGTGCAGCTCCTTGCACCGGGGCTTTTTTTGACTTCATAAGATTTGCACAGGGCCACATGTGAGGCCTTTCCAGGTGCCTCTGCATGGCATCCCTTCTGTCCAGCGTGTGACTGCTCCTCCCAGCCCGGTGCTGTTGCAGACTTGCTCAGTGTGCTCTCCATCCCCCTGTGTGCTCACAAGGGTGTCCAACAGTGCTGGCCCAGCAGCGAGCCCTGGGCACAGCTCCATTTCACCTGCCAGGGCATCCATCCCTGCTGGGCCTTTCCTCTCCCACAGACAGCTTCTCCACAGGTCCTGGGAGGGCTGCTCCCTTCTCTGACTCCAGTAAGCTATTTCCAGTTTCCATTTGTAACAACAAAATTTATTTCACTGCCTTCTGCAAGTGTATGTGTGAGGAGAAAAGGTGTATGTACAACCCAGAGTCTCGTTTTCAGGCTTGTCACTTCCCACATCAGGGAGCTGTGGTGAAACTGGAAGTACTGGGGGAAAAGCCATGGTTTTGTACTCTGGGTCTGCACACCCCAGCCTGGTGCTCTGTGCCTGCCAGCCCTCTACCTTTCTGCTGCATTGTGATGAGGTCCTGAGGCAGAGCAGCCACAGCTCTCCCTCAAATTGGGATTTAATTCCTTTAGCAATGGTCAGGCTTCACTGATGCCCTTTACAGTCCAGCACTGTCTCAGTCTCATTGCATATAAAATGGAAAAAACCCAGGCATTTTTCAGCTCACATAGGTGGATTCTTTACTGTTGATGAGGTCCCAAGTAATGTATGCACTCTGTAAATAGTCTGTAGAGCTGCCTAGGAAGAGCCTCAGAACAGAGGATTGGCATAATCAAGAGAGACACCTGGACTCCCAGTCTGAAAGATGTCTGCCCAAAATAATGCTTACAAAATGCATATTAAAGCACTAACTGTGCACCTTGGAAGTGTTATCTTCTGCATTACCCTGGACCTATTTCCACTGCTGCAAGATGCTGTTTCTTTCAGATAAAAGCAATATAGTAAATGACAGGATCAGTGGCACTGGGCTGACTGGGGAGATGCTGTTCTGTAATCTAGAGAGTTCCACATTTTCTCTCCATCCAGATTTCTAAAACTGTCTTACTTCAGAGAGTGTCTATATCATATTTTAGAATGAGAGCCCCAGAGGGCAGCATTCAGCCAATACAAAATTCCCTCAAATCACTTGGGATAAAACCTTTTGTTGGCTTTGCTGACATCTCATTTTATTTAGTAATCTATTTTTTGGATAGAAATAGATGAATAAAGTTTTACTTAAACTTGTTTTCTAGAAGTGCTGAGGTTTTTTACTGGGATTATATTTCTTCCTTTTTTTAAACATCAGCCTTTATACGTACAGCTGTTTGCAGTTGCAATAGAGCCTGAAATCAGTAAATAAACCCCAGATTTCCATAACCTGTGGTGGTTCCAATGAACATAGAGAGTAATAATATTTCACACAAATAAAAAATTTGGTCAATAGACTTAGGATGTGTATATTTTATACAATTGAGTTGTGCATTTTAATTATGTGATTAAAGCAATAAGAAGCTGTAGGAACTTGTGAGGACAATGTCATCTGCCTCCCTGTTACCTAATTATTGTTCTTGGGTTTACCACAAGCTTTAGTATAAGGGAGATGAGGCTTCCATGGGCACTTCTGCTGACCCTTGGCAAATCCCTGCCCAGCCCTGCATCATCCTGGACCCGCAGCTCCCCTGCCCTGAGGAGCAGCCTGCCCTTACTGCTCCAAGACAGCCTGAAACAGGGAAAACTTTCACCTCCAGGAATTTGTTTATCAAACCTATTTTCTGGATGTTATCCCACCTTTTTTTTTTCAGTTTCCCCTAGACATTAATTTGAAATCCATTAATCCAATGGTCTCAAAGGCAGACTCCTTACAGTCTTTCTTTAGAGCTGGAGAAGTTTTCTTTCAAATATAGTTGAGGCAAGTACAGGTGACTTCTCTCCCTGAACCCTGCAATCCCAGACATAAGACTGAGACAATTTAAATAGAAATTTTTAAAAAGGAGAAAATAGGTCACAATAAATTGAAATTATGGTCTGTCAGGCTGAAAGATCCACTCTGAGAGGTGTTGGATGCCTCAAGTACGTTTGTCTCAGGTTCACATGCAGCTCTGTAGCAAACACATCTTGGTTTCTGCAGCTTTTTGCAGTAAAGAACCATGTCTGCTTGTTTATTCCCCAGCAGGCCTCTGGGGGTTCTAGAGGGCTTTGTAAACATTAATAAAGCAAGTGATGATAAGCAGCAATAACTCACTTGTAGTGTACTGGATTTTAACATCCAGGCCCTAAAGTATCAATTTAGCCAGTACATTTTAAAAAAAACAAAAATATTTCAAATAGAATAGCTTTACTCAGGAATGTTTGTCCCCAAAGTCCGCAAACCCTCTAGGGCTTTTGAATCTTTTAAAACATCTCCTGTCCTATGTTCTTGTGCAGAGGTATCTTGATTTATTCCCCTTCCCATGCATGCATACCTAGAAATATTTTAAAGGATAGAATGGGAAAAACTGATCATAGCATTGTTGTGACCATGTACAAATTTGTAAAATGACACAGCCAAAAGAAAGTTTACTTTTCACTTGTATTAGACAGAAGATACTGACATCATTTGTGGATAAAATAACTTCCAAGGAAGTTATCAGTTTGCTATATACGTTGATAATTACCTTTAGATCATTTTCTTGATTTCAGTCCATTTCCAATGTTCCTCCTTGCAGAACTACAGTGCTGGCAGGAAAAAACTGCTATGGCACAATGGAGGGTTTTGTTCTAATATTTACCAAGGAAATACACAAAAGGGGAGTTTTTAACAGCCACGTTATGGAAGGATAAGCTAACACAAGAGGAAACTGAGTGACTTCTGATGCACTTAATTATTTTCTGGATTATATTAGACAGTGGCACCATATGGGGGGCATGAGGAAATTATTAAATGCAGCCATAAAGGCAAGGGAATCAGAGCAAACTGCAGTTTTGCACAGGAGGCAGAACAGTCTGGAGGTACTCTGCACTCACTTCAATGTGCAAATGTGACTGATATTTCCAACCTCCCTGCTAAGCCCCAGAGACTGCTCAAGCAGTGAGGAGCCAGTCCCTCAGCCCAGCAGGATGCCCACCCTCCATCTGCTGCCTCAGAGCTGCAGGAAATGAGGGTGGGGACAGAGGTTCCACCTGAGCAGCACTGCTGAGCCACCCATCAGCCTGTCAAACCCCCCTCACCTTGGCCCACCAGGGAATGAAATTTTGGGAACAAAGAACAATTTGTGTGAGAGATCTGCCACCCCAAACAGCACCTGGGTCTTGCATTTCTGCAGGGAAAGCTTAGTGCCATGACTGAGGGGTTATTGTCTTTTTTTTCAGTGCCTGCTTGATCTCAGAATGACTTTTTAAGCCACAACTCTACAGGACCAATTCACCTGAACCTGACCAGAAATATTTACTGATCATGTCATCTCCATATTTAACACAATTCATGTGAAATAAACTCACACCAATTCCTTGTTATTGGCAATGCTGATATGGTATCCCAAATGTTCTGGCATCAGGTGACCCAGCAGATGTGGAGGGACACACTGGGTGTCCCCAAGCCCACTCCCCTGGTTACTCAGGAGGTGCTCTCCCCAAAGGCAGGAGCCCTCAGCCTGTTTAACAGGGGCAATAAAGGTGTAATGGTTTTTTTGGAATCCTGGATGCTGAGAATTTTAACTTTCTGTGCTGAAGGGCACAGACCCACAACAAAATACTATATTTAACCTGAGGCCGTGGAGAAGGCTTCCAAAATTGATGGTTAGCACTGGGATTACGGGTGTGTAGTTGATTAGAAGTGTGTAATATCACAGGGTGGAAAACTTAAGAGTTTAAGGTTTTAGAATATAGTGATGTATATGCAGCAAGATGGAGGTTTTAGGTCAGTGGCTGGTTATTGTTCTTTACCTTCTTTACCTTCTTTTTCCTTCTTCTTCATGGGTTTGAGTGGTATTTTGTAATTGGACAGAAAAGTCCGCATTGCAGACTTCAAGTGATTAGTTATTGGGTTAAAAGTGAAAATAATTTAGGTGTCACTTCTTAATTGGATGGTTTAGCCTTTAAAGACCTTGTAATGAAAGACAGTGAGCCATTTTGTAGCTTGTTAGTAGAATGGTGTAGAACTCACAACTTGTAATGTAGATGAGAAATGATACACATCTAAGCCTGAACGTGAAATGCCATCTCAAGTGCCTTCAATCCTGACCTTGACAGAGGCAGGAAAAAGAAGCCAAGAACCAGCAATGGTTGAACACAGATTATCTTATGAGTAGGCATGAGCATCTGAGGATGCTTGAGGGGATAAAAATTTAAGGCTCAATAAAATGTATGGAATTACATACACATGAATTATATTTCATCATCACCTAACTAAATGCAAAGTATATCCTTGGGATAAAATATGTGTTTTTGTAGTTAACTAAAATAAAGGCACTAGCAGTGAAACCTTGAAAGAATAAAATTTACCCTTAAAATTTATGTCTTGAGAGAATAAAATTTACCCATTATATAATTTAAATATAACACATCTAGTTTCTTTCTTCAAAGATTCACTGTGATATTTCTGAGACAGGGTCTCATATTTCAGTAGAGATAATGTTCAATGTCATTCCTAAATAAAAGCATTACCATACACTGTGGGAGACCATTCTTGTGAAAGCTTTGCAACTCTGTCCCCATTCAAGGAACTGATCACATTGAAATCTTGGTCTTCAGCTTATCTGTGTCCAGTCTTTGGGCTGGACCACTGCCCTCTTCACTGGGAACAGCTTTTCCTTGCTGTCTGATGAAGTGTGACAGCTTCCAATGTTTTATCTTATATGTGCTTTAAAATTACTAAATTAGGATTAGCCAAAACATGGTAGAAGTTTCTGACTTCAGAAGTTGGAGACATTTGGAGAGCATTTGCAAGCTGGACATGGCAGCTGCTAGTGTAATTCAAATCTTAATGCAGACGGTCTAAAAAAGGAATATTTTCAACTTTGTGAGGTAATGAGTAAAAATTAATTTAATATTATAAGAATTTGTATAATCATGTATATATGTATAATAATAGTTGTATGAATATTAACTGTATAAGACATAATTTATAATGGCTCATTATTTAATATTTATTTGCGTGACTGCAGCTAATTAATCCCAAGCTGTTTTATCTTTGTTGAACTAACACCAATCTTTCTTTGAAAAAATAGATTACAATGGTATCTCTCTGTTTAAGTAGCACTGCTGAGCATAAGGAGATCAGTAATTCTTGCCCAGCTCTAGGATCTATTGAACTTTTAAGAAAGCTAATTTGTATTGGTTTTGTCTGCCTGGAGAAAAATTTTGTTCTTTATGCAACTCAGCAGTGGTCACAAAGGGGAATATACAGCACAATGGAATTTGTTTTGATTCTAATCCTGCACTGGTAAATTATAAGTTAATTTGACCCTTGATCTGCTCACTTTCCTAAAAATTATAAATGTAGTTAATACAAGGGAGGCAATTTTGTACTTTTTTGTCCATTATGTTGCAGCTTCATAAAGGGAAAGCCTGTGTGTTTAGTCCCTGTGGTCACTCTTTTGTCTGTGAAGTGAAAAGAAACAAAATATCATGGGACAGGCAAAATGCTTAATTGGTAGTTCAGTTCTTCTCTTATATTTCTGACATTAGCCACATCTGATAGAATAACAATTGTTGAAAGACTGCTGCCTTCTGCAACTGGAGTCAAATGTATTCACATTAAATATTAATTTCAGTATTTCCTTACACACTTATTTGAAAATGTGTAGAAATGTACACATGCTGAAGACACAAAATCCTCCCTGTTTTTCAAGGTAATACCATTTGAATTCTGGGCAAAGTGGATGCCATATATATAAATAAAGATGGAGAAAGCAAGATGCCCAACCATCTGGGAAAAAGAAAAGCCAATAAATATTTAAAAGAAATTTCTGGGTTTAGAGTCTGAATGTGCTTTCTGCAAGGAGTGTGCTTGAAAGAAAAGATAGTCCTGCATGCAGAGAGAATGTGAATGAGTGCAAAAGAAGCACCTAAGAATTTCCCAGCCCCAAAGCCCTCCAGACCAACTCCATCACATATTCATGAGGTCAGGGAGGTCAGAGCATGGAAAAGACTGGCTGATGATCCAGAGCTGCTCAGAGTGGTACAAAGAGAAATAAGTGGCACCAGGAAGGGCCTTAGGAAAATGATTGCCAGGCCATAAGATACCAGATGAATTGTGATAGAGATTAATGTAAAAAGATGCACAAGATGGCAAACTATTCACACATAAAGTTCTGCTTCTGAGCAAAGCAGAAGCCCTCAGGACAGAGGCCTTGAAAAACAGCACCTGTTTCCTCATAAGCTCAGTGTTTGGTGGAAGCCAAAAGAGCAAGGAAAATGAAATTATATATCAGGTTAAAAATTCCATAAGAGAGATCCCTGTTACTGAACAGACAAATTGAGGCAGGCAGACGAAATCCACTTCTCTGAAACAACAGATATCCATTGGTGGATGTAGGCTGAGGCAGGGGGAAGAAATGTCACAGATTTCTCCTGCTATTGCAATTCCTCACTTACGGACAATTTTGGGCTAGGTGGATATTTGCTCAGAACCAGCAAGACCTTTTTCATGTTTTTATGGGACACAGGAGGGCTGCATTAAATTCCAGCTCATTCACAGAGACCAAGTTCCTTGCCTGGTTACTTAATCTTAACCTTGAATAAATTTTCCCAGACATCTGGGTGAACATAAAGTTTGTGACCTTTCATAAGGAGACTCATGCACCTAGGAAAATTATTCCCACTGGTTTTCAGTGAACTTTGCAGAAGGCAGGAATACTGTGAGCTTTTAAAACAAGGAGTCCTTGTCCTTTTATTCAGCCTGAGAGGCAGTCAACATGCCTGTGGATGCCAGAAAGCAATTACAACAGTGATTATTTGCATTTCAGCACCAAAATTATTAGCCTTACTGTGAAAATTCAATCTAGTTAAAAGTTGGCTTCTGTTCGTGCCAAGAGTGAATTGCTCTGTCTTTCCTTGAGCCCTCCCCAGCCAGCAGTGTGGTTTGGGAAGGTTACTCAGCAGGGTACAGAGCAGTTTTATTCAAATGCATATAATGAGAGGGTGTGAGAGAAGTGGTTGAGTCAGACACAGCTTGCCGTTTGTTGCTGCCTAGGTGGGACTAAGCAAGTGACCTTATGATGAAAGCTCAGTATCAGAGGGTTATTCATGAAAGCTGTTTGGTACCACAATAACAAAATGAACATTTAATTATTGTGGTATAAAGAACTACTTGTCCCTCCTGGCTCAACTGTACACTTACACGTGATTAGCCCCATTTCAGCTGTCAGCCCCTGTCTTAGTGTGGGTGTACCCACATGGAAGGACTTCAGAGCCATGTCACAGCTTCTTCCCAGCCCTGTTTCTGGACTAGTTTCCTTCTGCTTCTGGCTGAGCACTTGGATGGATCCTGGTCCATTTCTTGCCAAGTCAGGGTTATCAGACCCCCATTATCTGCTCCTGTGGGACTGGGACTGTGGGTGAGGGCAAGGTTTGCACTGACTCATGCTCAGCTCCTGGCTTGGCTGTCTCCCTGGAGCAGCTGGCCCTTGCTGTCCCTGAGGTGAGACCACCCTGTCAGTACAGTCAGTGGTAATGGGTAATACAGGCATTTTCACAACAGGGCTGCTTGTGTTGTTTGGGTGGATGTTGCAGTTGAATGAGTGTTTGATAGGAGAATTATTATTGTCATGTCCCTCTGTGATAGTTCCTATGCTAGAATGGTCCTAAATGGAAAAAGAACTTTGTCCAGTAATCTCCTCTTGCATTCAAAGTTGTGGTTGCTATATAACATATAAGGAAGAGGGATGTTCTTCAATCTCAAAGACTGAAGAGTGTGACAAATTTCTTGTTCTTTTCTAGTAGCTTGCAATAGCCACCTTCAATGCTAAAACTGCTAGTTGTTCTCACAGTTTTACATTTGCTTTCAACTTTAAGGCAGTAGATCTCTGCATAATCTGCAAAAAGGTAGGTAGGGTTACTGCAACTCAAAGCTTCTTATATTTACATTTGCTTGATCTGACTGTGCATACTTGACACAGCTTCCATTTATTAAGATCTGTAAATATAAAATAGAAAAACAACTTTATTTCTCCTCTGGCCACTTTGCTGTTTCCAGACCCCTAAGGTTCTCAGTTTCCCAGTCTTGTTGAATTTACTGTGCTCTAGTATTCATCTTTCTATATAAGAATCAATAGGGCTACTTAAAGGAATTTAAAAGGTCAAAGATGACTGAGAAATCCTGCAAGAAATCTAGTTTCCAGTATCTTCTGTGTAGGATTTCAAAGCAATTTTCCTTTGGGAATGATACTTCCCTTCCTCCTTTAGTTTACATTGTTCCATTCACCAAATACTAAGGCTGGTTTAAAAGTTCTTTTTTTCTGAGCTCTTCAAGTGAAGATGACAAAGGGACTTAACCAGAGAGTTTGATCCCTTTAATTTGCTTTTCACAATTTGCCTAATAAGACATTAAAAGTAGATGTTACCTGTATCTACAGGCATTGCTACCCTGCATCCTTTGGCCATCACAGTGATAATTATATTATCACTTAGCATTAATTGAGATGTTCTGTTTAAACTTTCAAGCTGCCACACCTGACAGCCAATAATGTCCAGGGCATTTGTGAAAGATTACATACATGTTGTAATGAGGGTCTATAAGAAATCCCAAATTACTCTATTAAAAACAGTTAGACTACAATATTTTAGAACACCACCACCCTCTACCATGAACAAATAACCCTCAGGAAGTACTAAATGAATACAGAAATCTGGTCTGATTTTGTATCTGGTCTTGCTTCAAGCAGGGGCTTGGACTAGAGAGTTCCCAGGGTCCATTCTGACCGAGTGATCCTGTGGTGAAAGTAAATCTCTCCTAAATCCAAAAGAAAGCACTGTGCAAGGCAGATCCTTAATGGGTCTTACTTTTGGAGGCAACCATTGCATCTCCTAAAAATCCAAACCTTGTGTGAAACATTTTGTCACTGTTAAACTTGGTCATTTATTTACTAATTTTCACATTCTTGAAGCAATCCAGATGACAGTTGTACAGAATACAAAGGAAGAGCAGAAAGAAAAGAGAAAGAAAGAAATATTAAAAGAAGCTAAGTAATATTTTTGTCACTCTCCATAACACCTAAAGACTCCTCACTGCCCAAATAACCCAGTATTTTTGACATCTGGGGAATTCTTTAGTACGTTTATGCTTTTAAGAAAGAGACAAAGATGCTACAAGTTAGGCAAATGAACTTGTATTGCTTGAGAGATGAACCTCATGTATTCTTAGAATGAAAGGATTGAAGGACTTTTTGAACTATGGGTCATGAACTGCTTTTACCTTTCTGTGATTCAGCCTTGTCTGAACCCTCTAAGTCAGTCTCTACTTGAATCTTCCCTAGAAAGTGGTTATCTTAGGCTACCTATTTCAAGGTTTCTTGTGTCTTCCTTTGGATATAAAGGGAAGAAATGGAGAGGGAGACAGTAGCTTAGAAAGTGGTCTAAGTGTCAAATTTTAAATTGTTGCTATGTCACATGCTATCTCTGAGAACAGGATGTAATAATCTAGAAAATATGAGTTTGGCAAGATCCATGTATAATGAATATTTTATACAGTGAACACTGCTTTCAGTGCATAATTTAGATAGTTTGAAAGAAGTCTTGCATCTGTTGTGATATCTCCACCTCCAGAAAAACCCAGAATGCTTAATTCATAGCACCCAATGGGCTCCTGCCTGGGATCATTAAAAAGCTTTAAAAAAGAAGATGAGAAAACTCCAGTGCAAAGAACAAAAGAGAAAGAAGAAATCTGAAGCTTTCAGGCACAGACAAATGTACAACATGACAAGTTGAAAGCAATTCTCCTGTCTCGCTTCATAACACTGATTTCCACTGGAGGAAGTCCAGAAGAGATCTTAGCAAAGCAGGCAATTCCAGCTAAACAAAAGCACAACCAGGTAACTAAAAAACTCACCAGGGACATCAAGCCCAAAAGTGAGAAGGCTTTTTGTTCTTCCCAACCATGGGAAACATTAAAAAACAAACACAAACCAAAACAAAACAAAAAAACAAACCCAAAAAACCCAACACAAGAAACAACAGCAAGAACAAAATCCCACCCCAAACTATATTTAGTTATTTTTATTTAGTGATTTTGTTCAGTAATTGGGAATGTAAACCTTTCTGCTAACACAATAAGATTTTATTTGTCTAATAAAGACAGTTGATTCTTCTTAGGGGAATTTGCTAACTTGACAGACCACACAAGCAGCATGTTATGTCCTTGGCAGACACATTCTCTTATGTCTGTAATTCCCTTCAAAATTCAGAGGAAGAGGGCATTTTTCATCAATGAGCAAGGATTATCTTAGAGGCTGGTAACATTGCTAGCCCACCAGCACAGAGAGGTTAATACTGGTGGTTAATATATCTAACATGCAGCAAGAATTCAACTGATGGGGTAATCCCATATTGTGGAAGATGAACCTTGCTGTGCAGGTTGAAAACAGGAATTACCTTTCCTTAGAGAAGTGAAAGAAACCATGTAGACTGCAGAAGGATGAACAATTGCAGCACCTGGGAAAGAAATGTTACCTTTTGAAAAAATGTATAGAATCCCAGGTTGCAGATTTTCTGTTATATTACATTCTTAAGCAGGAGAATAAATATTAGAACACTTACTAAAAAAAAAATAAAGGACGTAAAGAACTACTATTTTCCATTGTACAGTGTAGGGAGCATGCAGAGCTATCACCCAAGGACACTTCCCCAAATACTCTTTTTCTAAATACAGCTTTTAATATTCACCTGCAAAATAAGGTCTCTGCTCACAGGTTTCTCGTGCCTCCAAGTAGGGAGTACTCTTTGGACCATCAAAGAGATTGATCATCACCCTTTTTAACACTCCAATATTGTGCCAGAGAGATCTGCTTCATTTTTCGAGCTGAAGTGTACTGAAAATGGAATAGCTTTGTCTCAGCTCCACAAAAGAGACTGGCATCATGCTTGAAGTTGCCCAGCACCCCCATTTACCAGTTCTTTCCCTCCCTGTTAAACAGCCCTGTGGCAGTGAAGCAAGGCTTCCAATTTGTCAGTGCCCCTCCTCCTGCCCAACCCAAAGGATAAACATGGCCAAGGCTGTGTCATTGCCTGGGCACCATTCTCCTTCCTCCTCTCCCCTAACTCAATAAAAACCCTGTTCATGAAGTCTCCTAATATCTCTGTGAGGTCTCAAGAACTGATGGAAAGTACTTCACAGATGCAATGGGGCCACTGCAGCCTTTCACATCCTCCTGCTGCCTCCAAGCAAAGAAGTGCTGCAAATTCCTGGCAATTCTGTCAGTTAATCAAAGCCAGAGATCATTTTGGAGTGGGGTGTAAAACCCTGTGAAGAATTTGGCTAAAATGTGCCCAGCTCAGACAACCATTAGTTTTGAGCTCAGATCATCAATATGTGGATCCTCCAGTACTTTGCTTCTCTTTCCTTGCCATTCAAACCTCATCCTCACCAGTTCCCAGGCAAGGTACAGCATTAACACTGTTAACCACAACATTCTGAGGTCAGATCATGTTACTTAAGAAAAACAGAGGGAGCAAGAACAGTGTCTTCAAGCTATAGTGACACAGGAGACAAGAATTTTAAAAGCCCTAATCTCAGGTGAGGCAATCAGGAAATAGCAGCTCTACTGCAGCTCCTCTTCCTGTTCTTAAACTAGGAGTGAAAAAAATGTCATCAGTCATTTACTCTGGATGTTGTGATGCTGTACTGGCCAAGCTCAGTTCTGGCAGCCCACATTTCAGCAACCTGAGAGTAGAAACACTGACTCATGAATCCTGTAGCTAAACTGGTGTTATATGAATATGACTGTATGGGGATGCAAGCTGAGCTCTATATTTTTACCAAAGCATAAGAAATTTTTGTACACTTGTTTGATATTTTCATATATTTAGTATGTTCCTTTGGACTGATTCCATGGCATTTTTTTCTAAAATATCTGTCTATAACAGTAGAAGAAAGGATTCATAGTTTATACATCCCTGACTGGAGCACCATCTTTAAACTTTAAAGTAAATCTATCTGACTGAAAGCTGGAAGAATTACACAATGTTAGCTTTACCCTTCTGAAATAGGACTTGTCTTTAAGTGTGTGTTATCCTTATTTTGAATTATTTCGCGAGCATGGACCTCAAACAGTAGAAACTTGGGTACTGCTTCATAGTGCTTCCATGAATTCTGGAGAAATGGGGAAAGAAATTTTTTTTGAGACAAAAGAATTAGGCTTTAACTTCCATTTGACTTCCATGTTTATGATGCTTTCTAGAATCCCCTCTGGAGGGTTTAGCCCACTTGTATTTGGCAAAACATAAATCTATTGCTGGAGATGTAAGAGTGAAGGATGCTGGAAGCAGGGTGATATTCATCTGAATATCACCCCATAAAAAGCTCCAGGCTGACCCCTCTGCTGTGTGCTGGGACAAAGGGCTGCCTGTGGGTCAGTCATGCCCTGCCAGGTCTGAGTGTTACCAGAGCAGTGACCTGCAACCCCAAGGATGCAAGATTTCACCGCACCTATGGAAGAATAGTGCCCCAAAAAGCAGCACAGTCATAGCTGCTTCCATGCCACAGGTAGAAGCCACCAAGGCCAGGACATTCCCATCTAGCTCAGCACATTTTCGTCTGGCCCCAAAATCAGACTTTTCACTAGGGGTCACTGTAGGATTCTCCTATAGTCAACAGAGAGGGAGAGGCACCTTTGAGGGACTGACTCCTGCTTGCTGGCAGCATTTGTTTTACATTTTTGCTACCAGTCTGCAGAGTGTTTGCTGCTGGAGAGTGTGACTGGGAGAGGAGCAGGAGGAGAGTGCCAGGTGCTGAGGTTGGTCATGGCCATGGGGCCCCTCAGCTGTCACTCCACTGCAGAGAGAGACAATGCAGCACTGTAAAAATTTCACTGAGCTTGTTCACACCCCAGAATGTTTGAAGATATTTCCAAGATGGTTAAGTCTGTCTGGCTTAATGTCTTTTATTTCTTCCATGGAGCTAATTGTTAGTCCAGAACCAGCCACCAATTCAAACACCACCAAAAGGGATTTCTCATCCACAGTATGACCTCTTGTATTGACATCTTCCCTTGTGGTCTTTACTATAACCAAAGAGATAGTATTTCACACGAGCTTAATAATGCTCCGAAAAAAAAAGATAAACACTTTCTTAGAGCATTTTCTCGGTTCATTACCACTCTTAATAAAAATACATGTACAGAAAGCTACAGGTTTGACTACAATACTTGTAGGTGCTTCCTCTACACAGAATGCAAGTTTTAAAAACAGAATCTAAGAGGTTAATATAAGCTTTTGAAAAAGATTTTAGAAATACTGAACATAAAAGAAGGAAGTATTCAGCTGAAATGCTAGTTCACTGAAAGGATGCTCTTTCCTCAGGTTGATTCCTTTTTTCCTTCAGACACCACAGGATGAGTTGTAGACGGCTTTTCTTTAAAAAAAAAATCTGTAAAGATGCGTGTTTTGTGCCAGTGAGACAGGAGAAATATTTTTAAATGAACACTTTAAAGTTGAATTTCACAACAGTGACATACCTGTAGGTATTTGTGCTGCATGAGTAATAGTGAAAAAGACTAACAGGTTGTTATAGCAACCAGCATGAAGCAGTGACTTCATGAGAGGATTTGAGTGACATCAGAAAAGCACCTTGAAAGAAGCTGCTTTGCTGTGAATCTCTGCTATGGTTTAACCCCAGCCTGGAGCTGAGTACCACACAGCCACTCAGTCCCCTCACCCTGGTGGGGAGGATAATCAAAAAAAAGGTAAACCTCACGGGTTGACATAAGAATAGTTCAATAATTGAAACAAAATAAAATATACTATTACTAGTAATAACAATAACAACAACAACAATAGAAATAATAATAATAATAATAATAGTTGTAATGAAAAGAAAATAGAAAGGAATAAATGGCCCAAGAGGCAAGTGGCACATGCTGCAATTGCTCACTACCCAGTGAGTGGTGCCCAGCCCATCCCTGAACGGCGATTCCCCCAACTCCAGCCACCTTCCCCTGTTTGTCCACTGAACACGATGCTCTGTGGCATGGAACACCCCTTTGGCCACTTTGGTCAGTGGGATCCTAGCCATACTTCTGTGGCTTCCTGTGCACCTCCTCACTGGCAGAGCATTACACAGAGAAGTCCTTGACTTAGTGTTAGCACTCAACAACTAAAACATGAATATGTATCATCATTAGCCACAGTACTGTACCCGGAGGAAAATGAACTCTGTCCCAGCTGAAACCAGCACTGACTCATTTTACAGCACAGGCTGAATCAGTTTCTTTTCTCCCAATCCCCTGAAGCTTGAAGGAGCTGTGAGTGCAGGAGAACCTGAGTTTCTGTCTCATGCTCAGTGCAGGGACGAGCAAAAACAGCTGCATAAGCAAGCATGAGCCCATGGGTTTGGAGGATGCTCTCTTGTCTATCTCATAGCTCACGGAGCACTTCCAAGAAGGATTTTTTTTCCCCAAAAACTTTGCTTCCTGTCACTCCTCCAAATTTTCCCTTCAAACCATCTCCTTGACCCAAAGTTTCTATTTTCTTCAAGCTTCTGTGCAGAGGGTTTCTGCCTTCTTGGCATGTAATTACACAAAGCCTTGAAACACCCAAGGAAAAAGGAGGCCTACAAAAGGCATAAAATATGACTGGGTTTGGGCTGGAGTTGGGATGGCTGTGGTGCTGTTGGAAGAAGTAGCTGATATTCTGAAGTGGTATCTGAGGAGCCACTGATCATCTTCATCCTCATTATGTTTTTTTCAGAAGCAGATTCTATTCTCTTTCAGGTCCCTTCTCTTATTCCTGTTACCTGAGAGGCTTGAGAGTTACTGGGATGGAGGGATTTTTTTAATATTTACAGTTTTTTTCATCCTGTTTTTTCTGTTTTATTTCACCCTACAGCCTTAAATAGACCCAGGGTGGTGCTTCTTGTCCCTGTTAATTCTTGCTGTCAGTGGGTTGTATGAGGCCACGTATCTTACATATTTTCCCCAAAAGATAGGGAACTAAGGATTCAAGGATTTGATAAGTGGATATAGAAGAACACTATCTCCAGTTTTTCTCTTCTCTGGTCTCTTCAGCTCCCTTATCTAACTCACAGTTTTCTATCATCTAGACAGTTTCAATTTCTTTGTGGTTTCAGTATATATTTTTGCTCTCCTGCCTGCTTATAGGCAAAGAGAAGGTAAACAAGAGTTTGGGTAGAGAAACACAGGTGTAAGGAATGTAGAATCTAGTGTAAAAAAAAAAAAAAAAGCTGTTTTAGATAGCAATTGCCTTCACTGAAGAACCTGATTTATAGAAATGAGGCTACCAGTGTAAATTCAGGATGCTTTTCCAGACAGGCTTCTTCCAGGTGTTGCTGCATCATTGCATTTCTGAGATGTAACCTGCTGGATGCAGGTGATGAGAGATCACACAGATGCTGCCTGGGTGCACGAGGCAAATGGGACTGCAGAGTGAGAGGCTGTGAGACATCACTGAGAGTACAGTGAGACGGAGAAATGGCAGAGGGGGTCAGTAAGGAGGGACAGGCAACTTAGTCCCAGGTGTGATATATGAAACTTGGTGGATCTGCAAATTCATTGCTGAGGAACAAGCATTAATTGCCCTCCAGGAACAGACAGCACCAGCCAGTGACTGCTTGGGTGCTGCAAGAGCTTCTAGGGGTAAGAATCAGACCGTTCTGGCTTCGTGCTTGACTGGAAAGATTGAACTCATTGCAGGGTGTCTGCTCCTGATGCAATGAAAGGAGACTCCCAGAGGCTTTTTGGATTAGCTTCTTTTAGAAACTGAGAAGAGATTCTAGTCCTCCAGGCTCTTTTCCAGAAAAAATATTATGTTTCATATTTCATTCAAGAAATTAATATGTTTTAATATTTCATTCAAGATGCTAAACATTAAGAAAGCAAGCACTCCCAACTGATATATTTAGAACAGTTACCAAAATGGCCACAAACACTCCACACATCAAAAGATACTGCATGAGTCACTAATAAGTGCTGTAAAGGACTCTGGCTGTGACAGGATCAGAAAGTTAAGTCCCACCACGTTGTGTGCACAGTCATTTCTTAATGACTCAGCCTGCTCTGACTTTAGAGAACCATGGTATTGAATCTGTTTTTGGCCCAGCAATGGCTAATGAACCTCAGCAGAGAAGACAGAAGCAACTAATTATCATCTGGACATGTGGGAAAAAGAGGAAGAATAGGGGTATCTTAAAAAGATAGAGGTATCTTAAAAAGATAGAGGTATCTTAAAAAGATAGAGGTGGAAAGGGACTCTTTAGCCTGCCAAGGCATTTTATTTAATTGTCTATGTAACAGAACTCTATAAATAAATAAAATACCTAGTCTGGTTTCCCTTCTCCTTATGAATGAACTAGCCAGAGAAGGACGAGAGATGCTGTGTCCCCTGACACCCCCTTTTTCCATAGGTACAATATAAATGCCAAGAGAAATTTGAACAGTAGATGTCCCACATATTTGTTGACTTGTAAAATGTGAAAAATCCCACTTCCAATCGCAGTCATAAGAGTCTGAAATCAATCCAGAAAAAGGTAGCATTAGCCTATAATGCTTTGAGTCTTGCCTAAGAAGCTGAGGATAGAAGACAAAACTGATCATTGATTTCAAAGCTCACTTCAAGGCTTGCACTTTTGCCCTTGGTAGGACATAGCAGCTCAAAAGCATAAAAGTAGCTTTCCAATGGAATTCCTTTCTAAATCTGCATTCAGATTGTTCAATTCAGCTGTTAGTTTCCTGATCCTGTGGGCTTTTCCCTCTCATCTACCTCAAATAAAGCTCTCCTACCAGTCAGTGTTGGTCACATCTTTGAAGCTGTGCAGCTTCCTTGTTCTTCTTTCTCCCTGCTCTGAGGCAGGGATGATTTCTGGTTCTGCATAAAGATGTATGAAATTCGAGCTCTTCTCACCAAGACAAGAAAGGATTTCATCCTCATACACAGAGTGTTGCATAGAAAAAGGAAGCAATGCTTCATGAGTTATAAGACTTCAAAATTCAAGCACACCTTCAAAGCGACAACATACATATATATGATGTCTGCGTGTATATATACACACATATAGCATAGATAGCACAAATATAAAGCAAATCTTTAAAGCAAGAGTGGACTCATACCAAGTATTATATTAAGAAATTGCCATAATTCTGGAAAAGATCCAATCTAATCTTCCACAAATTTGAATGTAACAGCAATTTCCATTAAAATGTTCAACTATCTGTTTCTGATGCCAGGATAGGGAACAAAACCACATCTTTTCCTAATACACTTACTATCACAAACTGAAATTAATGAATAAATATATGTGTATGCCTATTATAAACTGAGCTTTATCTCACCAGACTGTAACCATATAGTTGGATATATAATCTGCATTAGGCAGCCAGTTTGAGGTTTGTCTTTCTCATTTCTCTGCAGATTACCTCAGCACATGTAGGTTATCCTCAAAATCCAGCCTGGGAGCACCCCACATGCCCTCGCTATCCATAACAAAAGATATAAGAAGGTGCCAGAAGGTGCCTCTAAATACAGTGATTTCAGATGAATCCTAGGCCAAATATATTTTAATTACCCCAGTAGAAAGATGTGAGTTAACTTTACTTTTAATTTCGTGGTGAGGTTTGTATGAAAACTCCCTGAAGAAAGCTCTGTAACAAAAGAATGCAAAAAATGGTTGAAATTCAGAAGAAGCAATTGGTGATGTCACGTCTCTACCTGGTCTGCAAAGGGAAAGGAAGGCTCCTGGTCTGTGCTGTATGTGACCTGGCCAGCCATGGGAGAGGTGTGAGGCCTGCCGCTGACCTGCACATCCAAACTGAGCCAAAACATCCAATCTGAGCCAGAACCAGTTTGTTGTGAATCCCACCTGCTGCAGAACAAATCCCTGATCAGGCTGTGGGCACCCAGCGTGGGGATCCACCCAAGAGCCCCCAGGATGTGACTGCAGGGAGGGCCTGGGGCCGCACAGAGATCTGGGGCACTGCGTGTCACTGGCCTGATGCAGTGCAGGTAAATGCAGACAGCCCCAGCAATGCCTTTCAAAAGCTTTGGAGACACAGACAGAGATGGTTGGATGCTGGCAGATCTTCAGTTTGGGGAAGATTAACTCACTAGACTGCAGATCTGAGCCACATTTACCTGCCTTCAGTGGGTCACATGTACACATTTTCCTCCATGAAAAGGAAATCTCATCTGCTTCTGATTGCATCCATGAGACTTTCTGGTCTTCTCTGCTCCTGCTAAGGATCCCTTCAGTTCCCCATCATTGCCTTCCCTGGCCTTACATCATGCAGTATTTCCCAACTGCTCACTGACCTGACACCCTCTTGCCCTTCCAAACTCTTCCTTATCTCATATTTTCCATATCTTCCTCCCACACCTTACATTCCCATCTGCGGTCTTCTGCACAAGATTTTACATTTTTTTAGCAATAACTGGCACTGGCAAACAGTGGTGGTTGCCATTTGTATGGACAAATATGACCAAAATCCATGCTGCCAGAAGGAATAATACCAGGCCTATCTAATTTTGGATCATATAGATCTCACAACTTCTCTAGACCAGGGGAACTGCACCCCAACACAGCCAATGGTTTCCCCTGCAATGGCTCTTCCACAACCAGATACATTGCACTATCACAGAGACCTGACAATGGGAATGTACTTTGATTCCATAATGTCCTTTGACATCCAAAATGTTAAAGAGCTAAATTCACATGTGGAACCCCAAACATATCCTCTTGTGGTTCACAATATATTTTTTATCACCAATGAACTCCACAAAGGTTTGCTGCAGATTAGCTTTCTGTCTAGACACAACAAATCTGTGACCATTAATTTCCACACAGTTATAATCTTATTGTACTTGTCAAGTAAAATTGAATTTGCACAAATTTCCTTGCCATTGGGTATGTAGAGTTCAGTTATTAAAATGTACTTGCAAGTTGGGAAAATGTTGTCAGCAGTAGGTCTGTGGCTTTGTACATTGGCAAATATAAATCAAAAGAGTATCCTTGAAAAAAAAATTAATTGGCTCCCAAAATGAGAAATGAAGATGCAGTTTTGAAAAATCTACAACAGTAATCTGAGGAAAGAGAGATAAGAGTGCTTTAAGCAAACCCTTAAGAATGATAAAACATATTCAAAAGCCCATTTTTTCTTCTTTAATATCTTCATGTAAAAGCTTCTGGCTCTAATTAAAATCTTCATATCACTCAGCTAACATCCACTGCTACAAAGTGATAACAAGCTTAAATCACAGGACTCGTCTTTTGAAAATGAAGAATTCTGGTCTTGGAGATAATTAAATCTTAATCGATTGAGGCCTTGTCTGATTATAAACCTAAGATATTTCTGTCACATCCTAATCACAATATACTTCTTGATTGTCCTAGCACAAGAGAAACACACTGCTCAATCACTTAGGCCAAAATGAGAACAACTTTTCAGACATAGCTTTAATTGGTTTAAGGGCACTGTCAAGCTTGGCTTCTCATAACCTCTTGTTTTGTCTTCTTAAGCCTACTGCTAATGCCATGAAAATCTGTTTTTCCTAAAGGTAAGACTCTGGCCAGTGTTTGGTCTTGTGGAGGGCTTCAAATGGACTGTGGTCCTGCAGATTTCAGCAAGCAGATGGAAAGCAAGGATGTGTCCCACTAGGGTCTCAAGGCATCCAGGCAAAAATATGTGGCGCACTAAGTGGGACAGAAGTGTCCTCCTGTGAAGAGATTAATGACTGTCAGGTTGACAGGATGCAGAGAGAAATTACCACCAGCTTTGAGTGAGGGTGAATGGAAGTAAAGTGAATGCTGGCATGTGCCTTAGTAGAGAAAGAGACAGCACATCCTGTGAAACAGTTCTGATCAAATGAAAGCTAAAGGCCTCACACACATCTCAGTGAGTAAAGGGAATAATTTAGCAGTTTTCCTCTATTATTTCTTAAGTTACCTTCCCATTTCTTTCATTGGTTCTTCCACATACCAATATAAAACATATTTTTAATGCAACACCTTTTGTATTTTAGTGTCATTTCTCTATAATACTAGTGAGTAATTACAAATTCTTCAATTTTTTTTCCTATGTGTTAGCAACAGTGCTAGAGCAGGACTCTCATTCAAAAAAATGACCTTTTGAAAAATTACAACAATTATATTGAGATCAGAAATTTCATTAGTAAAAAGCATCAAATAAAGCACCCAATTCTCCAAAGTTTTCGTCAGTTCAAATGTCCTTTTATTACACTCTCTGGGGGGCAGTTTGAAAATAATTATTTTTATTGATCAAGGAAAGCATCCACCTCACTTCCTGAGTGTGCAATCTTCTCCCTGAACCATGACCAAACACACCACAGTGGTGAAAGGAACAGGAATTTTGGGAGGTCCAGACAGATCCCCTTTGTGCAGCCAAGTGTGGCTGGTGCAGGGAGGTAGACTGGTGCAGAAAAGCAGAAACTGAGTGAGGCACAGCCCCTCAGAGGCCAGGGCAAACTCAGGAGCTTAATCCATGGCTCTCAAATCCTGTCTCAGCATCCCCTCTCTGTTAGATCTATCTAGCTAATGACCAAAAGATGGTCAAAAGGATTGGTGTTGCAGAAAGTGAAAAACTCACCACTTCTGAACTGTAGCAGCAGTAGGTGCCTAATGCTGGCTGCCTAGGAGGTTCTTCCCTCCACTCTGCTTTCCTGAACCTGTTTTCACACAGACCTGACAGTGATTCTGTGCTACAGAAACAGATGAACACAAGCTGCTGCACCCACCAGCTACACAACTGCACTTCATTCCACAGCAAAAAATGTATCAGCATTAATTCCTGACTGTGAGCTCCTGCCCAGCACTGTCAGCACCCATACCCACAGCAGGGAGCAGCCCCCACCAACAGCAAGCAATGTGTGGGGGCTCAGTACAGGCACTTGAAGCATCATAACATAAATAAATTATGGGTGAGATGAAGGGAAAAATAGTCAAATAATTTCCTGTTGTGTAATTACAATAAAAATAGCTAATCCTGAATGAAGTTATTGCTTCATCCTTGTATCCATAGCAACAGAAGTGGAGTCTGGTAGACTGGCTGCAGATGAACACAGCCTTCTCCATCCACCAGCAGCTCAGCCTGCCCAGCATTCCAGCAGGCAGGTGAGGAAGGGCTGGTCTGCTGCTGGGGTGGGCTCTGCCCTGTGCTGAGAGGGACAGTGGCAGAGAAACACAGGTCCACACTCAGCAATCTCTGCATAAGCCCATGACACTTTCAGAACACCCTGCTCTGCTCCCTGGGCCTTTTCCAAAGGGAATTGTGGAGAAAGGCACAGTACACAGTGTGCTTTGGCCCAAGTGAAGGCAGAGGGCCTGAGTTCTCAGTCAGGAATCAGCACAAATCAAATGACAGGTCACCAGCTGAAGTGGATCAATACTTCTCCCTGTGAAGCAGCAGGTTTCAGTGCTTGCCTTAGCTGCTAACTGAAGTCAGCTGGAGCAGTTTGCATTCTGACCTAAAAAGGGGCTTGATGTATTGCTGAGAATCTGTGAATTACCTATTGACATGGATATGTTTGTGCTTCCTCTGTGAAATTTTATACAAGTCACTGAGTGCCAGTGAGCAGCAGGTCAGTATCCCCATTTTGGATAGTATCCTCATGTTGTCAGTATCTCAATTTTGGACAGTATTCCCATTTCATCCCCAGTGAGTCTGTTGAAATTATCTTGATGAACCCATTACTATTGTCTGGAAAACAGTAACTACCACACAGGTACAAAAACATACCTTTTATTCCCAATTGGAAAATATCCCTTATTTCAAGTTCTCTTGCCCTATCTAATGCTTATTTTACAAGTTTAAGTGCAGGAGATCAGGACTTGGATACAAATTTCAAATGTCATGTCCAGGTGAACAGAGGCCACAAGTATTGTATCCCAGTCACATCTAAGTTTATTTGCATGTTCTCAACTCCTGCTTATAATTGATTACTGGTCATGAAATTACCCTTCATCAAATGGATATTAAATTTGATTATTGTATCAGCTTTTGTTTTATATTAATGTTCCTCTAAGTACAGTGAATTTCACTGCATTTCTGTTGTAAAATCATATAATACAAAATCATATGTGTTCCATTGATAACATAACACCAGAAACACATAAAGTTCTTGCATCTTTATGTATGAAGAAGCAGCTTTTCTAATCAAAGTACTGGGAGTAATAAAAAAAGCTTTTGTAACATAATATCATAAGCATTGTGAAAATTGTGAACACTGAGCTGCTGGGTAAAAGAAAAACACTTTACTATGCTTTTTCATAGTAATTGGAAGATGGGTGAATAGCCTCCTTTAAAGAGGTAACCATACACAGAATACAGGCTCACCTCTTGGAGAAAAATAGCTGTGCAAAGTAGAACATAATAATCTGTGTTATGTAATACTGTAAATTGTTTCTGTTTGTGAGTTTTTGTAGTTGTGGATTTTTTTCTGCAAGCGCAATATTTGACTGAGATGCCAACTTTAGTGGATGGCATTTCTATGGGGACTTTTATTCATTACCAGCAACTAAGGTAGGGGGGAAAAAAGGTTTTAATAACTGTTTTTACCCAGGTGAAGGCCATACAAAATGATGGAAGTAATCAAGTCTCTTTTTGATGCTTTGGTTCGACTAGCTTTCTGTAGCATGGCTTTTGTAGGCAGCAGAGAACCACTCTGTAAAGAAGAGTTAGCATTCTGCTGCTGTCCTGATACGTGCAAATGTGAATTAAAGCTTTTTTCCTAAATATCCTCTGTGCACATTAGTGAACAACTCATTCCCCCTCAGAACATTGTTTGGTTTAGAGGGTGACTGGCATGACTTGGCTTGCACCTGTACAGCTGACTCTGCTATCCCCAGCACCCACACTGTGTAGAGGGAGAGATCCTGCTCAGCCACCCTCTGGCAGCAGTCCTGCCCTACAGCAATGCATAGAATGGACAAACATGTGCCAGCACTGCCCAGCTCCTCATCTTGTTTAGTTTACTGGGAGGGAAATAGCTTTTATGGCTGAAAGGCAGCTTAGTTTCTCCCAGCAGCTGCTCATCTGAAGGTTAACAGAAAGCTTTTGCTGTTACACTGATGTTCAGAGCTAATCCATCAGGCACTAGTTGCAGTTGATCTGAATCACTGGTGTGACTGGAAGAGGCAGTGATGGAAGTGAAAGGGAGAGACTGCTGGGTGATCCCCACTCAAAAAAATTTGCCTCTGGATCCCAAGAACATTTAAATGAAAAATCTCCTGTTTTCCTCAATATCTGTTACATTTATCAACAGCAGCCTCTACTCCTCTAAATCCCTTTGCAAACCCTTTTACTGTGTTCCTTTCACCTAGGGTTTCTGCAGTCTCCACCTCTCCTTCGCTGCCACTCTCTCAAGCATTTTTAGCCATAGACTGTGTCCTTTGCCAGTGATTCTTCTCTGCTTTTCTTCTGCCAAAACCAGCCACATTCACCTTAGTAAACTGAGCAATGGTAGGAAGGTCACTCTGGTAGGAGAGTCACAGCTGCAGTTCTGTCCATCATCCCAAGCAATTCCCATGAAGAGTTCATGGGCTGGCACAGAAGGACCTTCTGGTGTTACTTTCAGCAGGTGATTTCAGTGCAGCTTCTGTTTCAGTGCAGTGCCTGTTTTGAAGCAGAAGAGAGCATGACGTGACTGACATGGCCAGGCCATGCTGTGCTATTGCACTCTCCTGCTCCAAGACTGGCTCTCCTCCTCTCCAGACACAGGGCTGGTCTGTGCCAGGGTGGCACAGCGAGCTGCTCCTGGCACCAGTGAGTGTCTCAGATACGAGCTAATAAGCAGCTAAAGCAAATGGGATCTCAGTGTAATAGTAGTTGGGGTGTTTAATTCTTGCTGCAAAACTTTAGGGGCTCAGTTATTGCCAATCTATTCCCTTAATGTGCTTATTCACTGTTTGGACTCAGTGATAAAAGCTCTCTATTCCATTACAATAGAACGGAAATGTTTTCTTGTGAACACTGGGAATGCTGTGGGCACAAGGGATGAGCAGGCTGAATTTGTGACCCCTGAATTGTGAGACTGGTGTTGCTGAGGGTGGTGAGCTGTTGGGGAAGAAGCAGCTTCAGCATTTGGTCAGCCCAGCACTGTGCCAGAGCAGGTCCCACTCCATGTCCTGCAAGGCCACAGCTGTGCTGATGGGAACAACTGGCACCACACCAGCAGGAGCTCTCCAGTGGACGTGGGCAGCTCTCCTGTCACCCAGATCCAGCACAGCACATATTGTGGGCAACACCTGAGGGAAATTACCGGGGTTTTCCTACAGAAAGAATGGTGGAGGAAATATTTTCTCATTATTTTCAAATATTTCCTTTGACTTTTTCAATTTTTCTTTCAAAACAAGATCCAGAAAAAATATTGATCAGAAACAGTTTCTGAAATTTTCTCCTGTATGTTCTCTTTAACAAATGTTGTTTTTATCCTGATTTTCCTGGAACAAAACAAAACATATTGTTACAGGGGAAAAAAAAAAGACTGCTATAGTAGCAAAGGGCTGTGGTTTAGTGGGCCACTATGGGATGCAGGAGAGCTATGTGTGCACAGCCCTGTGAGAGGTTTGCACAAGGTTTAATCTTGCTTTTTGAAGTTGAAACCTCTCCTGTGCAGCCCAGATGGGCCATCATGTAAGGGCAAGGGCAATTCTCCTGTAAAACACTGCGGGGTTGGGAGGATTGATGGTCCCAGGCAGCTTGTGAAGAACCCAGTTTGTACACACTGGGGCTCTGCCAAGCCACATTCACAAGGATGGTACATTTTCAGACTTCTTGTTTTGAACAATTCCATTTCTTTTCATCTTTGGAGCCTGACTTAGGCTTGCTCGTGTTAAAACCCCTCCCACCCAGCACAACACTGGCAGTGGTAACTGGGCACGACAGGAAGCAAAACTTGGTGGTGTCAGAGACCTAGAGTCACAATTGTAAGTAAAATTAGTAAAAAATTCAGAGGCAGCAACAACATGGCAATACAGAATCTGGAAATTCACACTTTTATCTAAAGCTCTGACATCTGATTGATCTCACAGATTCAGAAAAACTTATGACTTTCACACAAGGCATTTTTACATTATTAATGGACTGCCTCCAGGATTCCCTGTTTGGGGCTGGGAAAGGGGAATGTAATGTTGTGGCTGCATTTAAAAAGATCCCACATACCTTCTGAGGGAAATAAAATTGCATCATTAGTTCCTAAAAGAAATAAGTTATTGAATATATTTTTTAAAATTTTCCAGTTTCTGTAAAATGGTTTGTAATATCAAATCTAAATAAACATTAATTTCCTGGGGATGTTTTTATTAGGGTACAACTTCTTTTCTTTTGTACAGGTTATAAGAGTAGCTATCCCTACCCGCAAAACCATTATTACTGTAGCTGAACAAATTACTGCAATGCATAATTTATGTTGTGTATTTATTTATTTCTATTTGTGAATCATCTAGCTATATTTTTTAAAGTTAGCTCTTTGCATTGTTTTAGCATTTTAAAATTATTGGATTTCCCTTTTGACTGACTGAGTGGTTGCTCAGGGTTAGAAGTGGATTTGTGAATTCAGTGAGTAAGCACCTAAGTCACCCAACATCTTTTCTACTTCCAGACTAGGAAATCTCACTTTCAGTATGACCTTAATTTACATAAATCAAGTGTTTGGTACCCTCAAGGTGATCCAGTTCAAGATAAAGAAGTGACAAGTTAGGGATGCTTTAAAATAATTCCCTTTCCCATTTACTTGATGTATTTTTGAGCACAACATTCAGGAAAGCATTCCATTTAAAATAATGGAGATGCAGGAGACTCCAACACACTAATTTCAGCTCCAGAAAGCAGCAGTGGCCCCTCTCTTTCCAGATCCCCTTGGCATTACTATGGCATCATCATCACCCTGAGGATGGTGGATGGGTCCAGGGTACTTTGGGTGCTGTAGAGACACAATGTTTGCAAATCTAAGGCTGTGGATCCTAACAAGCTTATGACTAACCCAGAAAAATAAAAAGCCCCAAAGAAATACACAGAAGCACAACAGGATGAGGGATTCAGCCACAGACATGTGGTGAGCTGGAAGCAGAGGTTAATAGAGAGTCTGGGTGTCATGCATGCTATCCTTGGGGATCATGCAATGTTCTCTTTATGGACTGAAAGCACTCAGTTGTGCCACATCAAGTTATTTTTCCAGTAGAAAGACTGGAAATAACCCACATGGAATCAGTGATATGGGTGGGACAGCAATATACCTCATTACCACCACCTACAGAAACAGGTACATCTCAAGAGCCTTCTCAGGATCATCACATCCCTGCAACTTCTGTGCATGCCTTCAGATGTGTTTTATCAGTTCTTCTCCTGGGCCATTTTTTCTGACTTGAATGAGACCTTAGATCATATCTGCTACTTGAAATAAACCTAACCAAAAATATATTTGGGATGGCTGTCAAGACAGTTTCTCAAAAAATGTGAGCTCTGTTCAACCTCTTCCCTATGAAATCATTTCCTCTAACAAAAAAAAAAAAAAAATAAAAGACAGGTTTAAATAGTAATTGTAAACCTCCACCTAGGTACAGGCAGATTTAATGCTGTAGTGCTGTATCTATTCAATCACCTCAGAGCCATGGGATAAGGTAGAGTTTTGTTGTGTCTGAGGGTGCAGACTGAGTGATGTGTAGCTCTCAGCAACGTGGCTCTGTTTCTATGATGGTTCTTACTGCAACAAGCTGGGGGTGGGTTGGTGTGTGTCCTCTTGCTGTTGTTTCCTCAGCCAGTGCTTGTTCCAAGTCTTCAGTTTTTCCAGGGACTCAGAGACCACATGCTGAACAATTTGTCAAGGTTTCCACTGGGGCTCTCTCTCTGTAATCTCCTCTTTGCTCTTTCAGACCTTGGGAATCATTGCAGACCCAAGGGACCATCAGCCAATGCAGAGGAGTCTCCCTCTAATCACAGCTTCAGAAAATAAATCTGTGCTGACACTCCACAGAAATTATAAATCCCCATGAATCCTTTTCTGGTCCTGCACACCCATCAGCAGTGTCTATACTGGTCTTCCCTAACTCTTGGCTGAGCATTTTCCTTCTCTGCTCTCTGCTACCTCAGCTACACCTCCTTCCTCACTGGCATTAGCCGCACTTGGAGAAGGACCCTTCTCCCACACCAGACCCACACCTTGCCCTGGAATTCAAGGAAGAAGCTGGGCACAGGCTGCTCCAGCTCTGCAGTCAGATGCTGCCTCAGGAAACATCCAAAGAGAAATGGGAGATGCTGCCCCAGCCCTTGTGGGCAGCTAAGAAATGAAAAGTTTGCTACAGTCTCCAGCTACCAGCTTCTACTAGGAGCTTATTGGGAGCTTGGAGCTTAGAAGCTTTAGTACATTTATAGATGCTTCCACAGAAAAGTGTTAATTTACATGGTTTAGTAGCACAAGGAATCCCTGCCCTAATATCGGTAACTTCATCCAGAGACACAACTGTTTTCTTCTGCCATGGCTGCAAACTACAGAGCATTCAGTATAGAAGTGAAGGCCTTAGAGACACTCTAAGGAGGGCATAATACCTCCAAAATCATAACTTCAAGGCTGCTAAAGCAGGAGGCAGCCCCTGGAGTTGTTCCTTCCAGGCAGGCCATGCCAGGAGGGCAGTTACAGACCATGTAGAAAGGTCTCCAGGATCTGAGATTGTAGGCTTGAAATAACAGCAGCAGATTTTAACAGCCTACAGATGTTTTGAAACATGATAAGTCATATTTCAGTGAATTATGAGGGACATTGCAAAGCAAGCCTGATTCCACAGGACCCAGTGGGACTACACCAGTGAAATCCCAAAATACCTATCAAAGAGTTTGACTAAAGTGTGACTTTCTGCAGTTTCTGGCTAATGTGCCTCTTCAGACTTTCACAAAGACAGTGACATTACATTGAAAGGTTTAAGGCAGAATTTAAAACATCACCAACTATCCAACATATAAGACTAAGCATTTAACAGATGCCAATGAATAGTACTGTACACATCAATTACTGCTTTTAATAACATCCATTCATCCTCAGCAGTCCCAGCAGAAAAGCAGGAATGTTCTCTCTAATGCTGATCATAATTGTACCAGTCATAGAAAGTGACAGGACTGCTGTGAGCCTGTACTGGTGGAGGACATTATTAATTATCACAGTGGAAAGAAGAATGATTTTCATTTGTCACAAAAAACAGACCTCAGCATTTATTAACTCAGTAAAAGAAAAAAGTACTGAGATGTGTTAATTTGTCATATTGGAATGAATCTGGAAGGTCAGAAGAGAGTTTTGAAATTTAGGAAATGAAAAATATTAGATTATTTGCCAGATTAGATTGGACTGACACTAAGGATGTTGATATAAATGTATGCCTCTGTAGTGCTAAAGAAACATGTTAGAAACAACCCTGAATGACCCAGATGCTTACAGGATCATTTCTTGTCATTATTTGCATGGCAAGGGCACACTGAACCTTTTTTATTTTTAATGTTTCCACATTAATTTAATATTTCACATTTAGATTTGGCCTTCTGTGGGCCACAAAACAGAAAAAATAACAGGAGTCAGGAATATTTTGTTCATGTTTCAGAATGGCCAAACCTGTTTCAGCATGTTTCTGGTAGGCTGTGAACTGATAATATCCCAATTCCCTTTCCTGGGCAATACAATATAAAGGATAACGGAAGAAAAATAACAGGATAAACACAGTCAGCCTGATCTTCCTCTCAGCTTGCTGTCAGGATTACTGCAAGTAAGGTCTTCCCTGGAGAAGAGGCTGCAGGAAATAAAAACTATTGTTATTCTAGCAGGCTAAATCTTGGGAAGCAAGATGTTTGCTCATCCAGCTGTGGGGTGATAGGATTTGTTCCCATTGTTTTTGTTTTCCCTGCTAAATTCACAGTTGGTATGAAAGTGGGGATTTGAATTTTGATATATCTTTCCTTGGAAACTCAAACAACTAAGGTGAGATCTAACAAGGTCTCAAATTGTATGAGGTTGAATCAGAACAAATCAGGGAAATAACATCTGGGACTTCCATCCAACTGCTGCTGTTGTTCCTGGGAGCATTTCATAGAATGGTTTGGGTAGGAAAGGACCTTAAAGATCATCCAGTTCTCAGCCCACCTGCCACAGGCAGGGACACATTCCACTAGACCAGGTTGCTCAGAGCCCCACCCAACCTGACTTTGAACATTCCCAGGGATGGGACACTACAGCTTCCCCGGGCAACCAGTTTCAGTGCCTCAATTTGGGAATTGCAGACAAGTATTTCTAGTAAAACTTCCCTCTCTTTCTGCAGATTCTAAGAGTTTCCCACAGAGCAGTATTCAAAATGGGAAGTGCAAACTGTTTCAGGAGATTCCTGTGTAAGATGGTGGCCAGTGGCATGAGGTTGGGAATGTCCAATCATTAGAAAATTAATCCATCTACACTCTTCCAAAGCTGTAAGGACATATTAGCAAAGATCTATTCTGGTTTGGTATATAGGGACTTAGCTAAAAAATAGCTTAATTTACCTATTGTTCAGTCAATTACCTGCAAGTCCATTTAGAGAGACTATCACAGAAATTTATGTGGGGTATAAAGCAAGGGCTGAAGATGAGTGGAGCTCAGATAAAAGCTTGGTGGACTCACAAGACACACTATGTCCAAAGTGAAAAATTAAACCTGACATGACAAAAAAAAACCCCAACTGAACATTACCAAATTAATTATGCAGGGAAAAAGTTTGTTTTATTCTCTCTATTTGTATTTGTTCGCATAATTATCTCTGTCTCTCTATCGTGTTATTATCTCTGGATCATCTGTCAGCTCCAAAATGCAACAATGTGCTGGGACCTCTGGATTTCCACTCAAGCAAAACTACATTTGCATAATCCTCAGTATCTGTTGGAGAGATGATTGCTTGAAAGATGTGCAAGAGGAATTGTAGCTCAGGTAAAATGGGACTAGTGCCATTGTATGCCAGACTGCTCTGTGCTCTGAGGTTGGATATAAGGATACACCAAGCTGGATCAAAATTGTGTTGGTTTGTTAACCTTAACTGCACCTACATGCCTAATAAAATTTTAGTGCTTCCTTTATTTGGAGAAACATTCTGAGATCTTAATCTCATTAATTTGCACTTACTTTAAATTGGCACATCTTATTTCCATAATGGAAAGAATCTTACAAAGTAGAAGTCTGTAAATATTTGAACTCACAGCCCCAAGTCAAGACACAGAATCAATATACTTGATATCTTTTAACTTGATATTTTGGGAAACGTAACTCATTCCCTTATAGCTGGCCTAGAGTGATAGGATTGGGAGAAATCCAAATATTCCTGAAGTAGTCATTCCAGATGCCAGAATACCATTGGAGATTATTGTTAGATGGCTGGCAGCAGAGATGTGTTCAAAGTGACAGGTAGATTCCTGTGAGAGTTTATTAAAGCTACAATACAAAAAACACCACACATGAAGACGTGTGAGCATGAGAAAGAAAGTCTCTGGATGAGGAAGGTCAGGCTCAGGAGAGGCATTTTACAGCGGTACTGGTGCAGAACTGGATGAGCTAGGAGGGAGAAGCAGAGAGACATCTCAGTATACCTCTGTAAACTGATGAATATATCACACAGGAGGGTCAAGGGCAAGGCAAGAGGTACCAGTATTTCTTCTCAGGAAAGGCCACACTCCATTTCTGCTGCCTGTGAAAAATATATCTATGAAATGTAAAAGACGGAGTTAGCACCTTAGGGAATGCTGACACAAAATTTCTTAAAAATATTTTGTTTGTGTGGCTGTGAATCTGCACTGAACAAAAATTCTCAGTCACTCATGTTATTGTGACCTGAATGATAAAATTATAATTAAGATTATAGCAGTGCAATGACTTCCTCTGCCCCTCAGCTGGAGCCTGGCTCTCAGGCAAGGACTATGAATGCTCAAGCCTCTCAGTGAAGGCTCATGCAAACAAAATTTTTCTCCTTTTGAAAGATTTTTATTTTACAGTAAATCACTCAGCCATTGCTCAGCCATTTGCCTGCCTGAGGTAATGAAGTTTCCTGGAAAAACCTCTCTGAGTAGTGAAGAGTAGCCCACAGAGTGCTGTATTTCTAAAAACACATCTAGGGGCTTGTTCACAGTTAGAGATGAAATATCAGCCAGAAATTCCTTAAGATTTTGCTTGAGTTTTTGGTTTGGTTTTTTTGGTTGTTTTTTTTTGTTTGTTTGTTTGTTTGGTTTGGTTTTGGGTGGGTTTTTTTGGGTGGTTTTTTTTGTTTTTTTTTTTTTTTTTTTGTTGGTTGGCTTTTGTTGATTTTGGTTGGTTGGTTGGGTTTTGTTAGTTTTGGTTCATTGCATTGGTTTTGGGATTTTTTGTTGGGGGTCTTTTATTTCTGCCCCAATAATTTCAGTGGTCCCTGCATCTGAGCCAAAAATGCTCAGGGTAGATGAACTGATCCTTCAAAATTTTAATAATCTTCAAAATTTGAATTTATGCTAACGTCATCCCCTCTTCATTTTGCAGAAAACAGAGGAAAAGGAGGTGGAAGGGAAATATGTATTTCTAACATGAAAAATTGTGTGCATGTTGCATCCAGGTTAAAGCAGTCATGGTAACTAACATTCAAGTGTAAGCTTTTTCTTCCAGCAAGATTTTTTTTTTCAGATCAAGTGGAGATTGAGAAAATCATAGCACTTTGGCTCATAACAACCTATGATTATTCTTTTGTGCTTCATTAACTGTGGCCCACCAAAGGCACTTGAAAGACTTAGTCAGCTCACAGAGAAAGGCCTTTTATCCTGCCTAGAGCAAATTATGTTTTCTCTTTAAAAGTCATCCACAGTGGATGAAGAAGGGAATTAAAATTTTCAGAAAGAATGATGAGTATGACCACTGGTACTACTTCCATATATGTATGTGCATGTGTTTACCTGTCTCATTCCTGGGCACCCTTAAACAAAGCTCACTTTGAGGAGAAAAGGGGAATTTAATAAATTAATAAATGTCAGAAAGCAGAAGATCAGTGTCCTTCTTCTCCATACAATATATACACTTTACTTTTCCAGAGCATAATTCCCCAGAATAGGAGAAGAGTTAAAAAAGCTTTTTTGCAGCAATAAAGCCTCTCCAACAGGCACAATGAGCAGCCCTGAGAGGGACTGCCCTGGTCCTTCAGCAAAGCTCTCTCAAATGGTGTCTCCTGGGCTCCTGCCAACCTCCCATGGGACTGGGGAGGGACAGGGGAAGGGCTGAGCAGTCACTGCTGCTGCTCCAGCCCTGCTGAGAGGAGAATCACTGCTCCACATTGCTCTCCATGTGCCTGGTATTTCAGGATGAAGCACACCCTATTCCTTCTGAAACACTTCCCTCCTTCCTCCTGGGAAGTAGTTTTTCCACCTTCTAGGCACAGCTGGTTTCTTCCAAACCCACCTGCCCAGCTGACTATGGCAGGGTATCATGTTTTTAAAGCAATAGTTGTGGTGTTTTACAGGAACATCCTATCAAATCTCAGAAAGCAAAGGTTAGCATGAAAATAAGAGAATAATGATACAAAACACAAGGGGAACACACCTCTCCTGAAGCTGGTGGGTAATTTTGGGAAGCTGGCTGCTTGTACAGAATGACCAGGAAAGGGGCCTCGAGCAGGCAACTCAGAAGTTTGCAGCTACACAGGGAATTTAGGCATCACAAGCATGGATGCTACCACATTAAAGTCAGAAGAAATGTACATCCTCTTTGCTTGTGTTTGCCTTTCCTCTTCCCTTGCATAGGTGCTGAGATCTTGTGCACCCACATGCTGGAGCTCTCTGGGTAACAGGGGTTTTATTATTTGTAAATAAAACAAAGTAGATAGCAGATCTACTCAAAACCATTGTGGTAGCACTACACATAAGAGACAGAAAAGCTTTAAGCAGATGCGGCAGAGAGGGAGAAGGGAAGATGAGGCCAAAGATTAGATGATCTCATGAGGCCCCTTCCATGAATAACCTGATTAGTTCTGTGAACCCACAAAGCCAAGCCACCATCATCTTACAGAAGCCAAATGAGGAACGGTGAGAGCTGAGAACACTCACTGCCTGCATTGGGACATCACCAGGAACCCACATGGGTCGGTGCTCACCTTTCTCCTGTTTCACAGATATGATAGATGTCCATCCCCTTCCCTCTTGATTTTTGATCTGCCTACTTCCAGCCTTCTGCTTTTAACCTTGTTAATTGATATTCTCCACTTTTGCCAGAGCCTCTGTTCTCACAAATACTTCTAAGTGTCACCCCTCCTCCTACATTATCTCTCTCACCTTAATAAGTGCTTTTAATTCTTTGCAAAAGGTGCATCCTCCCTTCTTCCTTTGACACTGCACAGTAACCACTGACCCTGCACCCTCTTCATCTTTAATCAGTGCTCTTCAATTCATCTATCCCACCCACACTGCTGGAGCTTTTCCTGCTGCTGGCTTCCTGTCTTCTGCTCCTGCTGGGAAAAGGAGCAGCATTTGTGAGCAGAGCAGGGTCACCCTTCAAATCTAGTGAGTTATTTGTGGCTCTGTGCAGGCTGAATCTGCCAGCAAAAAAACCCAAGAACCTCCCTCAAACAACTGAAGAGAAGGCAAGAGTCATTGCATAAGCAAGGGAGAGAAACACTGTTAAATGATGTTTTCCAGTCCATTTACTTTTGTCCCTTTATACTTTGTGAAGAAAAGAGACAGTTGGAATATTCCAGGAAAACAAAATTACTGGGGATGTGATTATCAGATATGCAGCTCTGTCTCAAGATCTTGTCTATAATGTTGGTTCATTAACCTGCTGATGTATTACAGACTCATTTAGAGGCTCAGAGACAGGCTTCATGTCATCTAGTACAAAATCTTCAGGGAAAAAAAAATGTACTGTTCACTGTTTTGGGAATTGATGTGTGGAGGATTTTGTATTGATGTATATTTATGTCATCAACACATCACTTTTAAATCTCCTAACTCACAAGAAAGCCCACTTCCAGCACCTCTACCACACAGCAGAAAACGAAAAACCAGAGCAGCTGGAAATGCAAAGACACTCATTCATTGGCTCGCTCGTTCATTCAGCCATCCTTTCATTCACGCTCCGGGCGGGAGGGATGCGCGGCTGGCGGCTCCCCTCTGCCGGCACCTCCGGTCCCGGTGACAGCCAGAACCGCCCGGTGAGCGCAAAAGGATGGCTTCCCCGGCAGCTGATCAGCCCCTGAATGGCTTCGGGCAAGGGGAAGCTGACAGCAATGGTGACAGCAATTTTCACAAATTCTTTATGCAGAGAATGGTAATTTGTGGTAGGGAGACTGGAGATGCTGCCTGGGGTGAGGATGTCTTGAGTTTCCCATTGTAAAAAACAGGTTTTCTGAAATTATAAATTTCTGTGAGTGTAAATTCTGTGATTATAAACCTTAATCATCATGCCTGAACATTTCACATTTCCCTGTCCAACCACTGCCTCAGACATACTTTTCAAGTTTCTACCAAAACAGCTCAGTAACTCCTGTAAATTAATATAGGGAACATACTTCCCCCCCCCCCCCCCCCCCATATAATTTGATAATTACTTTTTCTTTTCTTTTTTTTTTTTTTTGCCTGCAATATTTTTAACAATATCTTTTGTTACTATTTCAATGTAACTTCAAATTTGACAGTGCATGTTCAGGAACTGCTTTATACCAGCAGCTAGAATGTATGTCCCCTAGCCATAGAGTTCAGAATCAAAAAATGCCTCTCTGCCCATGAGCAGCAAGAGATCTGGGAGTCTGGCAGCAAACCTCTTAATCCTCCTGTGAGACTGTACATCCAGCATCTTGTCAAAACACTGTCCTGAAGGAGCAAATAACACCTTTCCTACTGACAGCAGCAACTCGACAGACCTGCTGCTGGGAGAACACGTGGCAGCAGCCCTCCCACCCAGCCCAGCTCCCAGGGCTTTTGGCAGGGAACCACCTGGATAAGGAGCCAGGGTTGCTGTCCAATTGCATCCTGAAAACAGAGCTGCAGCTTCAAAGCTTGACTGTACCATTAAGCAACACATATACTGAAGCGTGCTTTTCTTTTACAGTACCTAGTTAGGGATTTGGGGGTTTTTTCTGACCATGAGGATTTCACTACTGACTTCATGAGAGCAGGGCCTCATGCCCTTTTAGTAAGGCAAGTGCTTAAAGTCCATATATATATGAGGGGGATTTTTTCTAAGTACAGGAGGTCTGGCTTGAATCATTCCCAATATCACAAAAAAAAAAAAAAAGTCTCACTTACTTGGCTCAATGCCAAGAAAGAAAGCTGCTTACCATTACTCATTTTATTATTATTTGCATTAAATTATGTATGCCCCGAATAATAGACTGTTAAAAATTTTAAACAAGGGGGATAAAGGTGTCTTCTGGAGGCATGGAGATACAAGGTATCTTCTGGAGGCACAGAGTCCTGAGATATAAGTTTGTTTGTTCATCATAACACATCACTTTGGAGAACAGGAACAGCCAAAGAGGTATCCTGTGTTCCAGGAACAGCATCTCTCAGAGCAGATTTCTATCTGGGGGACCAGATGCCACCCCTTTGATGGAACTTTGCAGCCCAGGAACACACCTGGGCTGATTTTCTGTGTGGTTTTCTTCTTCCTGCACCTGAACTAGCTGCTGTGGTCTGCAGGCAAGGTACCCCCTGTGTTCAATTAGCAGCTTCTCCATGGGAGCCCAGATCTGCAACAGAAACGGGCACAAAACTTAGGGCTTCTCATACACCCCAGGGGAAAAGAGAATAAAGGCTGCCTTGGCCCTGGGATCTTATTGGATTTTGGTGAAAACTTGGCTTGTTTAAACCCTGTGCTCCATATTACTATGGGAGCATTCATGCACACTGCACATATTGTGATGTACTCATAACACAGAACATGTATGTGTTTCTTTATATATACTGAGTAAGTAAAATTTTCTTAAATCATTAATGTAGAGATATTTACTGTAATGAAATTGCAGAGAGCTTTAATTTCACCGCTTACCTAAACACCAAATAGAACCACTATTTACTAGGAAACAAGGAAAGAAAGGAAAAATAGTACAGTAAGTTGGTTGTTTGAATCAAATTTTCATGAAAATGATCAGGTTTATGCAAATTCACAGCTAAGCTACCAATCAAACACCAACATAAAATCCCACAGAAATGCAATGATAAAAGGCTGGCCACACTGCTTGCTGTCACAAGCTGTCACAAGTCACACAGTTACAATCCTTTTGCAATTTACAGGCACAAACTGCACAGCAGAGCTGTAATGGATGGGGCTGTTGATTGGGAAGATGCCATGGTTCAACAGAGTGACACTTTACATAGCAGATAGACTAAAATGGGAAAATAGTGTATGCAGAAGATAGCTTATATTCCATAATAACTGCCTCTAATGATACATCCTGACGTAATTTCAGCTCCAATTTCAGGAGCCACTGACCACAGTCTTGTGGCTGATGATTTGTTTGATGTGTTACACGACACAGAGGTCTGTTTGCAGTAAATGTGTAATTCCATCCTGCCTTGCCCACGCAGTGGTGGGTATGGATGCTTGGGAAGAGACTTAAGCCAGCATGGGAGGAGGGCAGGCAGAAATAATTTGAAAACCACTTCCACTCCTTAAGTGGCTCTCAGGATTCGAAGCCACTGTGGTAATGCAAAAACCAATTGATTATCTTTAGTCTTCAGAGACTTTCTTTCAGTGTTGAAAAATTTCTCAAGATGTTTTTGAAGCTCTGATGGAAAGGATTTACAGAGGGAAGGTTGACCAGTGGGGTCAATCTTGTTTCTTCTATTAACTATACAGTAAGAAAAATGTTTTCTGTTCTTCCAAGCACCTACATACAATTTTTTTTCAGTTTCATCAAATCCCTATTCAGACAAAGGACCCTAAACATCTCTCAGACACAGTAGTTACTGGGATGACTATTTACTGACTTTGAGAGGGCAGCTCTCTTACACACATTCCTGGGGCTGTCAGACATAATTTCCAAACACCAGAGCTACTCAACACCCCAACTGTTACTCTGCACAGGGAGATGAAAAATAGGGCTGTAAAAATTTTACTGAAATTATATCTTGCACTCACACTCAGTATGAAGGAGAATAATTGAAATGTTATTGAGAAAGGCTCATATGTTAGCTGCAGGCTGCCAATTAGGCAGGAAGGTGTTGTCATATCTTCTTTGCATGCTATTAAACTTACTTGAGAAAATTCTTTCAAAAACGAGGGAAAACCTGTGCTTTCCATTAGTTTTAGGAAAAGGTTCACAACCACATGGACAAAAACTCAACTTTAACATTTCTGCTTGCATGTCCACCTCTCAGCTTTCACCAAGAGCTTCCAAGAGCCTCTTCCAAGCTTGCATTGCACCCTGAATAAATCTGAATTTTTTATCTTCCCAGCCAGACTTGCAGACCAGCCATAGGTGCATTGCACTTGTCAATGCCATGCACTCTCCTGACCTGAGAGAACTGCCTTCCCAGTCCCAGCCTCCCACAGCATCCATATGTCACTGCTCATCATCTGAGAGCAACAGGGGACAGAGATTTTGCAAGTGAACACAAAAATCTGGCTAAAGGAACACCCTTGCTTTTCATACTCCAAATGACAAAAAATCTCTCTAGTCCCACAGCTAAAGCCCACATTTTTTAGATCAGCTTCCTCTAAGGAATCTTTCTGTCCTGCTTGGGCTTTTATTTATACAGCAATAAGTCTCTTTTCTCTGCATCTACTACTCAGCAGAACTTTTCAACTACAGGAGCTACAGGCAGCTGCTACAAGAGGCTGCAGAAATAGCATGGGATGTGTTTGCAGACACTCCAGTTTATAGGCTATTTTTGCCATCACTCTCTATCTGTAAACTCAGTTTTTTGGATAAAAAAATATGATTGCACATATCATGGAGATACTTCAGGACCAGAGCACCCCTTTTCAAAGGACAGAGAAGGAAAAGGGAAAAAAATAATATCAAAATTTTAACCCCAGGATGTGCCAGTTGGTCAGCTTTCCCTCAGTCTCCTGGTGTGGCCTCATTACCTCACTTCTCCACAGAGCCCCAAAGACCCCACTCCCTCTGCCAGGGAGGAAGAGGAGGATGATGAGGATGAGGAGAAAAATGAGGAGGAGAATGAGGACAAGGGTGAGGGGGAAGCCTTCAACCACCTGCCTAACTACTGCTTCCACAGGGACTGGGGATGAAAAGCCCTTCTGGCTTCCTTCTTCCCTATTGCTACTACTGCCCCAGAGCTGTTTGTCCTCCAGCTGTTTGTCCTGACACTGCCCTCCCTGTCTTCTGCCTCCCAAAGTCCCTCCAAGGTATACCACTATTATTTCCCAAGGCTGCCAAGCAAACCTGCCTTGGCCTATGGTTGGAAAGAAATGTTTACAAAGAGTTCCTGCTCTTCACTGAACACACCACAGATGCTGCCAGCCATAAAGGAGACCTTCATTGTCATCTCACCCACCTTAAAATTGACAAGGATTAATTTTCTTGGACTTGGCAGACTTTTTTTTCCTTATTTCTGACAACATCAATAAAGCTTTTAAAGAAATAGCAAAAGAAAGCATTCATGTGCTCGTTCCATTTCCTTCAGTTTAGCCTTTTTTACAGAGTTTTATGCTAGATTTCAGCACTGGTAACCAGCTGATTTTGACAGTGGTATGTGTGACATCAGATATCAGCTTAGAGAAAAGAAAATAATTATAACAGTCAATTCTGCTTGTGAGAATTTGTTAAGAAGATCAATAAGAACAGGAGCACTTTGACTTTTCTTATTATGGTTTCTTTGGCAACCCTGGGAAATAACATCACCAAAATTACAGTCCCATCACGCTCCATGTGCTGACAGTACATAATTGTGTGCTTCCCACCAGAAAGATTACTTAGTATAATCCCAAACAGTCTTTTCTCTCACACTGTTTTAGGTGTTTCATCATTTTCACAGCTAGCAAAGCCCTAAAAAAATCAAAGAAGAAAACAAAACCCCTTGAATTGATTTTGCTATTGCCTGCCTTTGAGAGCTTATGACAGCACCAATTTAGTTTGTCTGGCGGCAATAATCCTAGATTATTCAAAACTAAGAAGTGGGCGTGTAAATCAGGCAGTATTTCTGGAAAGACTTGGTTTTGCAGTTTGTCAGAATCCTTGCCCCACTATGGGATCAACTCCAATACTTCCAGAGCATCTTTAGTTCTGACAGAACCTGACTGGCTACTGATTTCAAAGCAGAGGGGGTGAGCCATCCCCTTTCTTTCAGCATGCACTTTCCAATAGCTGGTGTGTGCAGTTTGTCAAACCCATGACAACCCCTGCTGTCTGAGAACAGACTTCTTTGAGTTCTATTTGTCTCAAAATTCAAGGACACCCTGGATTTGCAGAAGGTACTTAATGGGACCTGGAGAAGCATCACTTGCTGTGACATTTATTCCTGAAAGGGGAGGCTGCTGTGCATACAGCATAGCCTGTGCTAGTGTTTGAAAGGAGAGGAGCTGGATAAAGCAGGACAAAAGCTTGCAAAATTAGCTTATAACTTGCAGAAGTATCAGCATTCAAAGCTCTCATCCTTCCCATCCACAGCAGCTCCACAGTCTCTCCCTCACCTCCACCCCACTCAATACTTTGCATGTAGGACACAAGTTCCTCTGAGAAGAATGTTTTGGAACCCAAAGCAAGTTCAGCTTCTAATTTTTTTAGTTTGTACTGTATCTTCCATGTTGGTTTTTTTGTACTCATCAGGGTACTTTTTTTTTCAGATTTGTCTCTCAGGTAAATGTTTTTGAGATACTGCCTCAGCCATACCATCCAGAACTTGGGTTTTAAAAAAGCAGGCCACTCTTTCTTCCTCTCGAAATCTTGTAACCCAGACAGAAGCAATCATAACTACTGCTTTAAAATATTTCATTAATATAATTTCCTTTTTACTTTTAGCAGAGTGCACGTCAGATATCTTTGGGATGTTCTACATTTGTTTTCTCTCTTCTTGTTCTCTTTTTTTTTTCTCCTAAAGCCAGACTTACCCGAATAAGCAGCATTGTCCTGTTGACCAAGGATCAATGCCAGATTACTTTTCTTCTTTCACAGCCAACAGCTCCATCCTCCTCTGACTTCAGAAATATCTATCAATCATTTTATAGACTTTTTATCTTAACACTGTCATGAAAAGCATAGCAGGCACAATACTTTTCATATATCACCTCTTTTAATGCTGGCTCTTTACATTTGGGCAGACACAGAGATGGCTGAAAGTGACATTTTGGGGAAAGTGACATCCATAATTCCAATCACTAGAGGCTTGATGTCATCCCCACGTTGCAACAGACTTGAAATGGCAGATAAACCTTTAGAGCCGGGAGCTGTGGAATTCTTCTACAGCATGAACAACGTCAGACATTTGGTATCTTATTTCCCGTGTTAGAGACCTGCACGTTGCAGAGCAACAGGCACAGAACAGTTCAAAGGCAGCTGGGTTTTGGTCGAGAGCACTGAAAACTGAGTGTGCAGTTACAGCATCCCCTGGTCGGGAGCTGCTGCTGGCTGTGCCCACGCAGCCGAGCTCGCTGTCACAGAGCTCGTGGTTTCTATAGCAGCCAGCACTACATAAAAAGCTTGGCTTTCCCCTCACCCAGCTAAGCTGCACAGGATGGAAGGGAGAGAAGAGGCACAAACCTGCAGGTGTGTGTGCTGCAGGTGGGCACTGAGCAAGCACAGTGCAGGGGGCTCTCTGGGGATCACCTTCCCCTGGATTTCAAAACTAATATTCCACTGATGTCCTCTAGTTATTGATTTCTATGATAATTTCTATCGGGGGGAAATACCCTGATATTAAAACCATACCTAACCCTACTCTGCTTCCTAATTGGCTTCTCCAGCCACTCTCTGTGCCAAAACACACGAGGGTCCCACCAGACAGAAGATCCTCCCAAATGGTGACTCCATCCCACACTGACTCTTCCCCTGACCATGCTTTCTGCACCAGTAATAAAGGCAAGCCAGCTGAAGGACAAACACATACAGCTCAAATCTCTAAGGAATAAGGAATGCTTACACTTAGGAATAAAATCTTGCCAATTTGCATATTAAGAAAAGAACAAACCCAAAGTACTGCCAGCAACAGTGTCTTAGCATCAGTTGCAGGAAGGAAAAAATGTACTTTCCTGGCATACCCTTTAAAGGTCGAAGATCTCCCTCCAGCCAGGATGTTCAGAGGGAAGCAAAACATCCAGTTCAGCCAATAGATGTTTTGCTGGAGTAAAATCTACATCTTTAACCAAAAGGTGAGGAAATTACAAACTGACAGGTTTGGGTTTTCAAAACACACATGGAGTTGCTGCCATTAAACCTTGATTTTAATGGGAGAAGTCATATTCTGCTGGATGCTTACAGGAACCTCTCCCTCAAAACAATAATGTACTTTCTGGTATTGTAAATAAGAGAAAAATACTACTGAGTGCCTGTGGTGTATAATTTACAGATTCACAGAATCTTCTGAACTCACAAGGATCATAGAGTTCAACTCTTAAGTAAATGGCCCATATGGGGATTGACCTCACAAACTTGGTGGTATTAGCACCATGCTCTGACCAGCTGAGATAATCTCAGGGTCAATGGCAGCTTTAAAAAAACAAAATTATTCGCCATTTAAACATTGAATGTAGATTCATCTTCAACTTATCCGCATTAATAATTTTGTTATTAAACCAATTAACTTTCTAGTTTAGAAAATTTTTCAGGGCATAAATTTTTACAGCACAGACATTTACTTGAACTGTAAACAGAAGATGAAGGTTGCTATGGTGTGATCTCTTTCTCAAAGTCTATTTACTTGTCCCGGCTAACAACAATCCCAACAGCAGAGGCCATAAAACAGAATGTACAAAGTAAAGCAGCCACCACAGACAGAGGTGCTGATGAATCTGAACACTCACCACAAACAATGACATATAGAAAAGTAAGATAAACTTTTTTTTGGTTAAAAGTTGTATTTTAATCTGATTTTTTTTAATCTAATCAATTTTAATTTTAAGTTGTATTTTTAATCTGTATCTGGGGATAAAGTTTTTTTAAAAAGAAGCAGTTTGAAAAATCTGCTTTGACTGTTGCTGTTTTCTAGTCCTCCTGCAAAATGGTTGGTTTGTGCAAGCTAAGGTATGCAGCCTGCGAGAATATTCACATTATAGCAAGTTAATGACACCATGGAGGAATGGAAACAGCCAAAGGGCAAAGAGCAAATGGATACAGCACAGAGATACTTTATTCAAAATCTCTATCTCTATCTGGCCTTTTACAAGAGTATGGTACCATTTCAACTACAGAGCCGGTGCAGGCTATTTCCAATATGGATATTCCCATTCATCAACAAAACTTTTAGCTTCTGTAAACTGTAAAATAGTTTGGGCTTTTTATTTTACGCTAATGGCATAAGTTGTTTTCATCATCAGACTTGCAAAAAAAGGCAGTCCAAACACATACTCAATCTTCCAATTGTCAGGTTCAAGTACAAACAAAATTTTATGAGGGAAAAAATGGCTGGAATTAGGAATATTAAGCTTATCAAACAGAGAAAAAGACTGGAAAGTTAAGCTATTTTTTCTACAAAGTCCCTCACCCAACCTCTTCCTTTCCTCCTGGCTAAGTCCCTTTTTAAACAGGAATTAAGTAACAGAACAGACCATGCAATATAATGTAATCACTTAGTACAAACTTCTTAATTAATGTGGGAAATGTTTATGATTCCCATCCAGAGAGTGGGCCCTGGCACTCTTTTCCTAGCAGAGGTGTAGTTATACCTTTCCCTCACAGTAAATCTCATGTTCAACAGCTGCTGCAGGACTCCTTTAAGGATATCTCTGCCACCCCACAGGTAATGGAGGTGTAGGGAACGCGAGTGCAGCAGCGGGAAGTGTAGATCTTTGGAGTGAAACTGGCTGTGGTTGAGGAGCCACGGAGATGTTTAAGCCAGCCTGCAGGTCAGCGTGCCTGCCCTTCCCTGGTGCTCAGAGCTGACAGCTGGTGCACTTCACCTTCCCCAGCAGCACCCTGAGAGTCCCCACAGGCTGTTCAGGACCTCTCCACAGCACAATCCACAGTGCAGTGAGTGCAGCTGACTGGGAGACTGGTTGAATAACACCCTTAGCTGGGTGTCAAGATGTGAAGTATTGACACACTCATGGTCATCCAGTGCAACACGACAGCCAGATGTTGTTGCCTGTCCCTCCTGCTTTTGTAGAAAGATGTAGGTCTCTTGCAGCTTAGCTATGGATCTGGTGGCCCATCATGGACTTCTCAGCTATCCTAGGGCTTTCTAAATGGCAGTAGATGCTTCTATGTGTGATTATCTCACTGACCCAATTAATTTTGCACAGATTAGTCAGTCTTAAACAATTTGGAATACTTTTAAAGGATCTTTAGCATGGTCAGCAGACAAGAACAAAGATTTGCAAAATGTTTTTTTGTCATGGTTTCATCCTACCAAGGACTTGGAATGCTGAAGTAGACAAAGAATTAAAAAGCCCATCTGAATATCCCTAATTTGTTTGCTATTTTTCCCATTCTTTTTAAAATATATGAAAGCCTTGAGTAGTCTGCCCAGAAACCAAGAATCCAGGTAGCACATTATCTCAGAACTTTGAGATGCCTGTTATTAAGTGCCAGGAGCACTGGAAGCTGGAGACTGTTGCGTTTGGTGCCCCATGTGTGGAGATGCGAGTCTGGACTCCATGTTTTCAGAAGGCTGGTTTATTATCTTGTGATACATATTATATTAAAATACTGCTTTAAAACTATATTAAAAGAATAGAGAGAAAAGATTGATCAGAAGGTTTGAAAAAACAAGAATGGAATGAATAACAAAATCTTGTGGCTCTCAGAGTCCGATGCAGCTGCATCTGTGATTGGCTCTTAATTAGAAACAACCAACATGCACCCATCACAGCTGCACCTGCTGCATTCCGCAGCAGCAGATAGTTATTGTTTGCATTTCCCTCCTGAGGCCCTCAGCTCCTCAGGAGGGAAAAATCTTAGCAGAGGATTTTTCATAAAATATCATAGCTACAGGAGACCTCAACTGACATGGGGCTCTTCAGGCTGTCAGGCTTTGCCCAGTTTTCTGTCCTGGGACTCCAGAACCTAGAAGCATTTTGGAAACCCTTGTTTCTCATTAAAGATTCACTGATTCACTATATTTCAAGATTAAATGCTTCATGTGAAACCGGGCAGCAATTTTCCATAATCTCAGTTTGGCTGAAGTTTTTTCCTGATGTCTACATGGAAAATGCTGCTGGGTGCACTTCTATCAGCACTGTGATCAGAGCTGGATTTTTAAAGACAGATATATGATGCTCCTACTGTACATGTGTAGATTATGTGGGTAGTTCACACAAAAATTAGGATAAAGTCTTGCCCTTTTTCTCATTATGTGACCAAATGCAAGAAGGCAGGATTTAAACCTAATTCTGCAACTGCAATCTTAGTTATATTTTTGTATACTATTTTGGGAGAATTTTAAATTTAAGTAATGACCTAAGAAAAAGTTTTCCTAGAAATTGGGACCTGTCTTGAAAACTGGAATACAGCCCATTCTAAGAGGCAGACTCCCATTTTCTTCATCACATAACAAGATCATTATTGAAGCACCTGCTACAGTGAAAATCCAGTCTGAAATTTTTTCCAACTCTGTTTGGCTACTCTGGCCTAAAGGTCTGAGGATGCAGCTGTTTTCCTTTCAGTTTTGCCTGCTTGAGTATTCACATGTGAATGGTTGCACAACTGAGCTAAAAAGAAAAAGCTCCAAAAACATCCAGGAAGATTTCACATTGTTCTGGATGTCCATTTCTCCAGGGAGCAAAATTTTCCAACTCTACAGCAAAACAGTCAAGCTTGGTACAACCATAGAAGGAAAAAGGCTGAAGTGGGCTACAGAACAGTGCAGGGGATCTAAGAAAAGAATGCCAAAATGGACTGTGCACTCCAAGTACACTGATATTTTCCTTTCTAGATCTCATGGACCATCCGCCCTGCTGGGCATGAGCAGTGTAAATGGTCAAATCAGGCAGGGACAGAGAACAGAGTGGGTCAGGTAAAGGTCTGACACCTCTGTGCAACACAGACAACGCAACTGGCAATCAAACTCTGCCCTGCCTGGACACCAAAGAGCAGAGTCCCAGTAACTGCAGTCAGACTATTGGAAAGACACAGTCAGGCTGCTTAGAGCATGGCTCAGTGGAGGAATGAAATAAAATGGGCACAAGTTGAAACAGGAGAGGTTCTGAGTGTATATAAGCCAAAACATTTTCACTACAGTGGCAACCCTGAGGTGCGACGCATTACCCAAAATGATTCTGCAGTCTCCATCCTTGGAGGCTTTCAAGATCAACAGCAGAAAGCAATGACCAGCTGGTCTGATTTCATAGCTCATCCTCTGAGGAGCAGGTTGTGCTAGAGACCTACTGAGGTCCCTTCAGACCTGAATTCTCATAATCTCTGGAAATCTGCCTCCAGATTCTAGTGTATCAAAGAAAAGGTAATAAAAAAACCCCCATTACAGGAACATCCTGCCTTCAGGGAGAACTTTGCAATCCCCAGCAGTCAGAGATGGACAAACATCAGCCTGAAGTGTGATTTGACACTAGCTTCTACCATTAAAAAGGAAACAGACACTAATAGCTGCAATGAAGATGCTAAAAGCTTTGCTGAAAAATAGACAAAGCTTGTGATTGACATATTCAGAGAATACTCTGACAGTTACCTTGAAAAAAAATTAAGAGGAAGTAGCTCAATTCTCAGCCAACAAAACTAACGAAGGTGAAGAATATTTTAAAAGCCAGGTGACACCTTTCATTTAATAGTGAGACACCATCTTAAATAAATTTTAGGTATTGTGCTTTGAAAACTTTGCCTAACTTGCAGCAGAGGATGTGTAGTTTCTCCCATAAAAACAGAAAGTTAATGTCTTTTATGAATATGGTGAGCAGACAGCAAAGGTAACATTCAGTGTAACAAAATGCAGATCAACAAATTGTACCCCTAGCTGCCAGAAGAGACAGGTGAAAAACCAGAGAATAATGCAAAAAACCCCAAAAGCAGAAAAGCATCTTGAACAGTGAAATATGTAATAATACACAGCTGGAATGTTGTAATTCACAGGACAAAATACTTCTGTAAGTACCACAGTGCTACAGGTAGCAGGGAGGGGAAACTGAGCCTCTGTAGTATTTGTGAAGCAGTTTCCCTGCCCTGTGAGCCAACTCTGTGAGCAGCTGCAGAGCCCAGGAGTGCAGGAATCAGAGCCACGCCAGACTCAGAGGCCAAAACACTGCCACAGGTGCTTAGGCAGCACAAAGCACGGCCTCTGCAGAGCACTGACCAACTTTATAGCCTGCAATTCTCCTAGACCTGTTCACAAACTGTGCAAGCCAACAGTGAGGATGAACAGAGTAACACCAAGCTCCACTGTGCAGTTACCAGAGCTCCCTGCTGTGGTGAGGATGTGACTTTAACTGAGCTCTGACTAACAAAGATAACTTTGTCCCTATACAATGTTGCACTTCTTGACAGGATCTGGCTTCTAAGACTTAAATTATGTGTAATAACAACTGAAAAGATTCCTCAGCCAGTGAAGAACACTTAATATATTTAAAGTTCTTCTAAAACCAGATACCTTCAAATCCCTACTCACACACCAGCCCAAATAAATAATTTTTGCTTCAAACAGGGAAACCTGCACATTAGTAGTTAACATATTTTACAACCCTTATAAGGGGATAAAAAAAAATCACAACAGATTTCTTGCAGTCTGTACTACAGCTCTGGTTGTATTTTGAAGTGTCAGACTCTGTGTCACTGGAAGCAGACATTCCCCCGTGGTATTTGTACACTGCCGACGCAACAGACACTCCACTTGCCAGGGTCTATCAGCAGAACTCCATAAAAACATGAAATAAGTATATTTTTAAGAAACCCACAGAAAAACCTAATGCATTATGCCTTTAACCAATCAGCTACATAAATTGCTTAAAAGGAATTTGACTCCAAGGCAGTATCTGGCTGGATTTGTTTTCATTTTGCCTGCACACAGAGACACAAGGCATTCTGCTCCTGCCAGACCAAGTTGTGGCTCACCAGCAAGACCTGCCATCTCCAGCTTTCCCTCAGTGCCTAATGCCCAGGGCTGATGAAAAAGCAGTGTGTTAATGCCCTGCCAAATGCCACTTCTCTGCTGGGTGCTCAGTTCCTCTGGCCGACCACCTCACAGCCTGCTGTGCCAGCCATCGCCACGGCCCACCGTCCAGCCTGCAACCCTGACTGGCCGGACTGATCTTCACTCATTCGAGGGAGATGATGATGACAAGTCAAATGCCACTATTTGAGGCAGGCAGGAAACACTGCTTGTGCTGAAAGATTTCCATGGGGATCTCTTCACTCGTCATGAAGTGACAGAGATCTTCTGAATTGTGACCTGCTCCAAGAAGCTGGCCTCCAGAGGGCTGCCCTCTCCTCCAGCTTTTGCTCCTGCCTATTATTTGCATACAACATATGCACTGCACCTTGTGCAGTGCAGCTTTAAAAACCTGGGTTTTTAAATCTGTGTGCTACTTAAATCTCCACAATATCTCACAAACTTTCTTGTGTGAAAATTGCTTTGTTGTCCATCAGTCACTATCAGAACCCTCAGAAACTGGATCCTCACAGATAATGCAATATGGCTGCTCTTCTACTTCTTTTACAAGGTGAGCTTGTTGAGAGACATGCAGGCATCCCACACACCTTCTCCTAAATTCAGCAGTACATCTAGGAGTGGGTCAATCCAAAAATCTTTCTAAGTCACTCTCCCCTGGCACAAACATTTGGCAACACAGACCTTAAAGTTCAGCATACACAACTTTTGTCGGGAAGCATTGCAACACAGTATTGAGTTATTTTAAAAGTGCAAATCAACATTGGATGTATACTGTAGAAGAGCTGGGTATAAATGAGAAAATTGGGAAACACAAATGATCTAAAAAATATTTCAGAACTTATTTCTTCAAATAAAACCACATGGAAAAATCAAATCAGAGTCTCACTGACTGTGCCAGCTGCCATCCTGGACCAATGGGCACTTCCAGAAAAAGCAGCAACACATTCATCTCCTGTTACTATTTCTCTAATGTGACTGATGTATCCTTGCAAGCCATTTCTATAAAGTTTTTCATTGTTTCAGAGTAACTGTCTAAGTCTCTGTTATCCAGTGAAGGGAACCTCTAAGGTGTTAAGAAACTTTTAGTATAAATTTTAGGAAAAACCAACTCAGAAATTGCCCTTGGACAAGGACATCAAATTCCAGCATACAAAGCCTGGTTTTCTTAACTACTACCTAATTTAAATGAACAGTTTTGAGAAATATGTATTTTAAAAATAAGAGAACATAAAGACAAACATTAGTTAAAGTCTTGCATAACTGATACTGCAATACCCTCTTGTGGCCAAATAAAAAGGTTTTGTCTGAAATTTTTCCTCTATAAAAAGCCTCTCTAGGCATCTTTTCCTTTGACTCAAAGTAAACAACTGCCATATTTCTGCCAGATTAATTTGTAGTGTATATTATCACTTTTCTTGTAAAACCTAAAGACTAACCTCAGCCAAGTTCTTCTTCAAAATGATAGGCCCTGACATTTGCTTGTCAAATTCATTAATCACAAAACAAATTTCTAAGCAAAGGCCATCTTTGACAGTGATGCTCATAATTATTTTTCAAGTTTCATGTCCCCAGCCAGAAAAAATCAAGATGTTCTAGTCAGTTTACATCGATGCATGTGGCATGAAGCCACATAAATAAACATCAGCCTACAGGATGAAAAGAGGTACATAGTAAATCTGTTGTACCAATTCAAGTGAGCAAATAAAATGCTAAACTGGCAAATGGGAAAAATTATTGCTATTTTATCTGTGCCAGGTCTGCTGAGATCACTTAATGGCATAGACTTAAAACACATGCTTGTAATCTTTCTGTCCAGTTTATTTGGTGGCTGCAAGTAGTCATTTGGAGGCTGTCTTCAGTACAACAACCAGTTTTAGCTTATTATTGTTTAATTTGCAGAAACTGACTTGAAAGAATGATCAGAATTAAAATTCGATCTGATACAGGAATTTAATACACAAGAATTTAAATGTATTAAATTTAATACACATAAATTAAATTAAATTACTTTCCATCAGCATCCTTTTCTGAACAGATCAGGAGCTAAAATCCCATGCACTGATTAATGCATTAGTTCTTCCAAATGTGCCTCAGATTATTTTTAAAGCAATCAGATGCTGCTAAAACACTGTTCTCCAACCAGCTGCACACAATCCAACTTGGAGAGGACCATGGACCAAATGCAACAGGATAAGCAGAGGAACGGGGACAGCTATTAGTCCAGGCTGAAAAAACACTAAATTTCTCCACTTCATGATAATGCTATGTGGCTACATAACTTCTTTCTCTTTTTGGCTGAAAGAGATGAAAAGCACTATTCGTGTTTCAATTATCTCAGAAAAAAATATCAAATAAACAAAAAGCCTACTAAAATTTAATTCAAACACAAAGTAAACATAGGGGTTTGAGGTGGAATTTACCTTTTCTTAAGTTCACAGTCTTCAAATTCAGAATAATTTTTCAAAAATTATTGTAGAATTTTAGAAGTATTTCTTGCTCAACTTGTCTAAATAAAGTCTTTGGATTGCTGTATAGTTCTAATTATTGTTAAAGAAATTATCTGCCAAATGCAGTATGTGTTTCCCAATACTGCAAGCAAAAACTTTGCCAAAATCCCCCTGAAGAAGTAGATTCAAAGTTCATTAGCATTTACCAGAAAGATGAAACAAGAGGATAGAATTCGTCTGGAACTAATCCACACCACTCAAAAACAAGTCAGTCAAGAATTTCAGAGGAAATTTATGCTTTAAATACTCTGTTTTCCTGCAAGGTCACAAATACTTGAGGAAGTGAGTTCATCCCACAGAAGCCTAACAGGCCAACTGCAAAGACAAACATGGACATTTTGGACACGGTTTTGAAAATTCTCACTTTTTATACTAATGACCCTTTAAAGTTACTTAAAAACTTCTCATAGTTGCTTAATACCTTCTGCAGAACTCTCCAAGTGCCTAGAAAAGACTTTGTAAAATTTGAAAATAAGCTTTCAGAACAGATTCCTTGAAACACTTAATTTTAACCAAACATCTCTGCCCCAAACAGAGTTCAAGGCCCCAGCAGCTGTCACACTGGGTCTCTGCTCCTCTTCTGGTATATATTCACAAGTCAGACGTTTCCAATAGAGACAGTAAACACACAGGAAACCAGCAGCTTTCAGGAGCTTTTGCTTCTGCTACATAACCACAACAAAAGTCCTCCTGACTACTCAGCAATCTCCACAGCTCCCTTTCCTATTAAACCAGACTTTATTGTTCTGAGGATTTTGAATAGAGGCTGATCTCAGCTGCAGTCACTGTAATCACCTTGTAAGCTAAGAGTTTGCTGCTTACATCTGGAGATCCCATTGCTTCCAATTACAGTCACTTATGAAATTGCTGTTACCATGAAGACCCCAACAGCACTCAAGCAATGATGCAGTAAAATAAAGCAGTAGGAAAGGGTCATTAAATAAGAGGGAAGTAAACCAGTGCTGAGCACTGCCTGTCAGTGCTGCTGTGCATGTTCTTTTCTGAAAGCACTCCAAAATAGCAGCTGAAAAAAAAAATGTTAGGAAAAAAAGAACTTTGAAAGTGCAAACAAGAATAGCTTCCACTTTCTGAGAAGTCACAATATGGCTTAAAAGGCTGGGTATATGGTGAGTGTCACACTGGACAAGCTGGAAAGGGGCTCTGGAATCAGGAGAAATACCTTGGTTAGGTCTCAGCAAACAGGAACCACACCTCTGGCGCAACCAGCCCCAGCTCCTTCTGTGTCCTAGCAGCACCCAGCTGAGCAGAACTGGCAACCACTGCACAAATGGCTACTTGGGCCTGGGCAGACAAGCAGGTGGACCAGGTCCAACAGAATAAGATCTGGAGAGTCTGTGGAGGCTGAAGAGAGAGGAAGGAGAATCTGGTAAGTCACTTGATCCAGTTCATGCCTCTTTGGCTTGTCTTGACAATGGTCCTGATAGTCCCTGACAGCATTAGGGCTTGATCCAAAGCCACCACTATCAAACAAAATTTGCTGCTGCAGGGACTTTGGATCAGATCCTAATACCTTCCTTTCTAGGGTTACATTATCTCTGCTCTCCTTCACTGGACAAAATCTGTCCTAATATCTCCCAGCATGCTGGGCTTAAGCTGAAAATCAATGCAAAGAACTGCATGCTAAGTATCTTTTAGCTTTTAGAGATTTCCACAAAGAAGACATAAAAGTGCCAAGCTTTATAATTTATTGCAGACACACTGATATTATCACCTCTTCTCATACTCTTGGAAATGGCTGAAATGGAAGCTGAACAGAGTGTTCTGCCAAAATACAATTTTGTATTCCCAGTCTGTAAATCTACTGAACTTGCCCCATTGTTATGGTATTTCAGCAGACTGCTGCACACGTACAACCTAAGCTTTGGCTGTGCACACACCAGTGACCCAAAGGAACCCGAAATTAAGATCCTGTCTCTGCCACATATCTTGAGGAAGTGTTTATGTTTATACTTCAGTATACATCATCAGTATGTCTATTAGAAGAATATTCTTGGTAAAATTAAAATCAGCTCCATTTCCAGCTGCACACTGCCCAAGCTAAAGGAAAGGGAAGAAAAAGAGTATCACTCTCAGGATTTTCTAAAATGGGAAACGAAACCACGCAAAAACTTCACCACCTTCAGCCTTCCAGAGGAGATACAGATCCCAGCCCTGATTTCCCCAGAGATGTGTTTGCAGTCTTGCTTGGCTCTGTTTACTTGAGGGACAGGCTGATGCCAGGACTGTGACGCATGCAAAGCCAGGGCAATGTTACTCTCTCCCAGCTGTGCTGGGACACTCAGACTCTTGCTCAACAGGCTCAGCCTGTTCCATACTCATTCCCTAGCTAAGGCAGCAGGAAGGACTCTGTGCCTGTCCCTGGGGTTGACAGTCATGAATATTGGTGCAAAATCACTTTCAAGTGTAATGTAATACATCATACAGCTGATGCACATTCTGCTTTCTAGTTTTAGCTATGAAGACAGAAACATTTGCAAAAGGGTAGGAGAGGCTTGTGAAGAACAAGATGCCTAAAGATGGATTCATCAAACTACACACCTTACAGCCTGCAGGGGACTGTCCTTCAGTTCCACATTCCTGTCCCAAAAACAACGGAGAAGAAAGGCTGGTATCATTAAATGGTCTGACTTGAAGTAGATGTAGGGCGATGCCTGAGACCATGACATTTCTCACTAATTAGCACCATCCAATAGGACCCAAACCTGATAATGCTCAAATGATGGCTGCATATCAAGATAAAAAATTCTAGGACCTCAGTGCTGTGCTGGTATACCAAGACACAGTGATAGACAGAACAGTCATAAATTAGATTTTATTTGCACCTGGGGCATATCTGCACTGGACAGGGGAGTGCAGCACAGAAATCCATTGCTCCTAGCTCACATGGTACATGGCTGTGCTGTACAGACAAGCTCTGCTTGGAAGGATGTACAGCTTCAGCACAAGTTTGCTGAGCTTAGATGCAGCACAGGTAAGAAGCACAGAGTCAACCCAGGTGTCCCTTGAGCCCTGCTGCAGATACAGCTGTACAGAACTCTTTCCTCTCTTGACTCACACTCCTCTTACAATAGTGGGTGAACTGATGTTTTCTCCATTTCAGGCCAAGGAAAGCAAAGGACAGAAAATCAAAGGACTTGCCCTGCAGTTCCACACCAGGTATAGAACACAGCTGAAGTGTAAAACTCAGGTCTTCTGACTCCATGTGCTCCTAGCACAGCTGCCCATCTGCACAGCATACTCCTATGGATATTTGCCTGCAGCAGTACGGCTCTGGGAACTCCTACCAGGGACTTCTGCTAGCAAAGCATTGGTCATTTCAAAAATAAGATGCTGTGTCTTGCCCAAGGTACTGGACAAATGTTTTCTAGAGCAACTCAGGACATGAATAATTTATTTGCATTTGCACAACACATTGTGGACATGGTATTCTCACCTTCCATTAGCAAAAATAACACCCCCTCATATAGTATGGGAATAAAGAAAACCGTGGGCTCCATTACCAAAAAGACAGGTTTTAGTACAAGGAATCTGCAAGTGTAAGAGCTGGACTGTATGTGTCAAACTGAGCAGTTGAACAGGCATTCAATTATGATCAACATTAACCAATTTATATAAAGACAAAAAAATTGACACTGTATTTTTGCTTCTATTCCAAGCTATCAGAACTGGAGTTTCCTAAAGGAGCATGACCAAATGTTGAGTTTTGAACAGACATTTAACTGTACCCATGCTCATTTAGTTTTCGTCAATTTGAGCTAGGCTAATATTTCAAATTGAAGCATACCTAGGCATTATTGGCAAATTCTTTACTACTAAAATCTTTAGGAAAAATAACAGAGCTGAAATGTTTTCCTCTGCTACCTATGTATGTTCAATCTGTTTTAATGTTAACAACTTGGCAAAAAAGGCAGGCACTGGAAGAATCAACTTCCTAGGAGCAAATTTGTAACATAATCATCTTGCTGAAACCCAAGCCACTTACTAAAAATAAAAGAAAAAACCTCCCACATCACAACCATTCTAGAGCAGGGTAACTTTCATCCCAGATAACATTTTATGCAAGACATTTTAAAATTATTCATTTCCCTCTGTTCTCCTATCTTAAGACAACAGGGGGGAAAAAACCCCAATTGTTTTGCTTTATTTCTACAACACTTTCATGTACATTCAGTATGACATATTTAAGCACATTTAAATTCTAATTTCAAAAGCAGAAATGCTGATATTATAAGTGCTGATATTACAAATAATTTCAGTAAGTTGTAATTTTGTAAGAAGCAATTCAATTTTGAAAACTTATTATTGGTCTTTGTTTCATCCAGGGTAAGAGAAAGGAGCAGAAGCCACTGCCAAACTGTATATCTGTGTTCTCAAGCAAAGTTCCCAACTCAACCAACCAAACTACCGGCAGCCAAATGAATACTGAGCTTGGCAGGGTTCTGGTAAATATGAATTCTTCAGCAGTGGTGCACAAAAGAGGAAACTTGAGGGTGAGCTCCAGCTTTCCTAGTGCTTCAGTAACAATATAACAGCAACAAAGCAAGTTCTTTCAAGGGTAAAAACAGATCTGGTCCAACAAAGCCATAATAGATGATCCTCTTCGTATTTCTGGTGACTGTGCCATATACAGGCAGCACTACAGACCCCATCCCTCCTCCCATGCAAATCTACAGTAAGGATGCCACTAACATCTGAAGGAACGAGGTTACAGACAAAAGACCATTTCTTCCTGAATTTTATCTCCTGAAAACAAACAATAGAGGTCTGCTCAGATGGGTCACAACATAAAAAACACACTTTCAGTTCAGCAGCTTGTTGCATTTTATGTAGTTAGAAAAGGATTCATCAGCTTCTGCCACTTGCATGTTTAAACATGCTCTAAAGAATAATACTTGGGCACGTGAGACATGCTTTGTGCTTTTCACCACTCCCTGCTGAGGGAGGGAGACCAAATATTTTTCACACTCGTTTTCATTTTTATTTATGTGGATTTGCTGCTCTTCAATTCCTTTCTCTTATGCTTTTTTTTTCTGGTTTAGCTGATGGAAACTCATTGACAAGGAAACAGGCTTTCACATTTGGCTCTGAAGGCGTGTTGGCTCAGCAACCTGTCTTACACCTTCAGGATTGTCAACCTTGAATTTAACAGGTTCAGTCCCTAAAATCTGTGGTTGCCCAGGGAAATTATCCTCAAGCTAAATCAACACAACAATACCAAAAACCTGTTCAGCTAGTGCATCTTTATTACATAGGTTGAAACTTTATGGCCTGTTATTCTGTAGGAAAATATCTGCAAGGAGCAGAGCATGGGGAGGGTACACACAATACCTGTCCTTTAAGCTGTATGTAACTTCTGCAGGATCATGCTCAGGCCTAAGTGGAGCTCAACACAGAATCCATTAGCATTGCCTGGACACAACAGGCTGCAGTCTCTCACCAGACTGAGATGGAGATGGGTGCACTCACCCTTTGCAATTAAAGCTATTTGTTTTTAGGATTAGACTTCAGTGGCAGAAGGCAGCTCAGCAAACAAGGTGACCACCATGACCAGTGATCATTGATCCAAGTGGTCTCAGGCAAAAAAAAGGCACTGTGGCAAGAAGACCCCATTCTTGCCCCCCAAAATCACAACTCCCAAGTGGTTCTCTTCTTGGCTTCCTCAACACAGTGAGAACTGAAGGATCAGGGCTTTCAAAATGACAAGTAAGTTACCTAAAGAAGGAAGACCACATCGTGCAACCAGCCCAGGTAAGGGAGGCTGATTCCACTCTGTGCAGACATGAATGACAATGGATAACTGAGTTCAGACACACGAAATGCGAACCATCCTTTTAACACTTCTTGTTCAGCTGAAACACTTTCTGCTCTCTCCTGTGAGCAGAAAACTGCACCAGGAACTTATTTGTGTCCTGAAAGCAGGAGAGGAAAGAGCAGATCAAGACTTTTCTTGTCCCTGTGCTGTCCAGAGCTTTTTCTGAAAACTGCACAGGCCACTCAGAGGTTAGACATTTTCTGGTGATTGCATAACAGCAAGAGATATTGCCCTTGCATGCCTTACTCTGGGTCACAAACTTTACACTGAGTGGTGGATGCCCAGTATCTGTCAGGCTCAAGCTCCTACTCATGTAAGAACATTTCATTTGTAAACCTAGGGGATTTTGGTTTTCAGCATGAAAGCATACAGAGCTCCATGTTTCCTAACCTCCAGATGGCACTCACTCTACATCAAGTAATCCACCAGAAAGGAACTCTAAGGCAGTGCTTAGTGCCTTTTTAATGACATTGAATAATTCCAGATTCTTGACTCTGTTTACTGTGTGTGAATCCAGAGAATCCTTCTCCCAGAGAGTTTCTGCAAACTGGAGGGTAAGAGGATGGTCTAAGCAGTGCACGATTTAATCCTCCCACTTCACTTAGAGCCAGCATTGTTTCAACTGAAGCACTTCTGGTTTTTGACAAGACCTTCCACGTCTTACCCTAAAGATGTGGGCTATTTTAATCAGAGGAGCAGTGATGGCAACTGGAGTATGGGAAGACATGTCATATAAGGAAAAGTTAAAAAGACTTAAAAATTTAACCTGAAGGGGAGAAAAGCAGTCTTGGAAGATAGTTGTCCTTAGATATGTGTGCATCTCTGGAATGAGAAAACAAGTAATTTGCAGTTCAAGGGAGCGTCAGGCAACAGCAAAAATAACAAGCTCAAGTTTTAGCATGGAAGAATCACATTAATTTTTTGGGAAGCTAGTAAGGATAATACAGCATGAAATGGATTCCCTGAGGAATCTCCACCTTTGAAGGCTAAACACACACATCCATCAAGAAAGATGTATTTAATAGGGTTTGTCTTTTATTGTATAAATTGAAGGACTGTCTGAAGAGCTTTTCACCAATTGTATGACTAACCAGAGCTGTTGGGATCAGAACATATTTTGCAAAAATGACTTTTCAAAAGCATTCACAAGGAATTTTTTTTAATTCCTATTTTAATTATATCAGGTTTAAATAGATTTCACCTCTAAAATACAGATTAATCACTTATTTTGATTGAAATATATTTCTAGTTTTTCTAACTACTCATATAGGGTCCTTTTCATGAAGTCAAGATGTGTCTCTTTTAATCACACTCATCTGAGAGGCTTGTTTAGTGCCCTCCTGACAGCCACGTAAGGACACTTCTCAAAGAACATATTATGTCATGTCTTTGAATGGCAACAACCAATTTTATTTTTTTAATTGATGAAGTCTTTAGTAAAAACATGTAGTCCTGTGTCCTTAATCAGATGAAGCAGCCATGAAGGTGCCAGGAATTTCTTGGAGTGGGGACTGCAGTGGTGATGTGTACTCCCCTCTGCTGTGTACTCCCTCTGCATGGTCACCTCAGGACAACATATCTCAACTGGAAACTCTGTAGGAATACCTGAAAAGGGGCCAAAGTATGCAATAATTTTTGGCTTAATTGTTGAAGAGTCCAGCCTCGGAAAATGTAGCTCTGTGTCTTGTTGTGAGATCACACCAAGCCACAACTGTGCTCACTCTTTTTATGTTCAATTAAGTTAATATCCTGATTAGCTCTGACTTTCTGAGTCAGAGTTCAAGCTAATTGAAATTACTTTAAAATACTAGTGGGCAACAGCTGGATAGAACGAGCTCTGTTCACCACAGAACTCCAATTCATTCCTATTTCCTGCTGAAATCAATTGCAACTCTTTAGTATTTTGAATTTTAATGATTAAGAAGGAATGTCTTGAGAATCAAAGTTTCTTTTGTGGAATAGATCAGATAATGTGTGATATAGGAACACTGCGTAGAACTGGACATCTGAGCTTGTTAAATTATTACAATTTCCCTAATAATTACACATCAATTATTTTATGTCACTGCAATTAGCTCTCCAGGATTGCAATTCCAAAATTAGTTTGGGTCTCTCCACCAAGTACAGCAACCTCCAGAAAAGACCTTTTAGAAATATCCAGGGTCCTAATCAAAACTGCCTTGGCACCGCCAAGTAGAAGGCAGAAAACAGACAATCTCTAGACTCCAATTTCATCCCAAGTTTAGCAGTCATTTTTCTTTTACAGTAATTAACTTTGCCAACTAATCCTTATTTATATAAGCAGAGTGTCTTAGAAAGATTGGCTGAGATTATGGTAGTAGTGAAATCTGTAAATAATCAGTGGAAATTACATTTATCAAAGAGATTGTGTAGATATTCAAATGTGTGGTAAGTTACTTGCAAAGCATTCTTATGGTGTATCACTTAGGCTTCAGTTTTATAAGCTTTTTTCCCTTTTGTTGCTAGATCTCAAACGAGGGATTATCCATGTTCAGAGAATTAATTTTCTTTATTTCTTTCAGTTGGCACAAGTGGGTAGCTATATTCATTTAGTTCTTCCCTTAGTTATATACTGCTTTCTCTTCTATATTTTTGAGTGTAGTTACAATATTTATAATGTGAACATGTTTCCAGTACATCTGGATTTTGTGTGTTCTCATTTTGAGTTCCATTTAAATTTAAAAGTGTGAAATATATATTTTAAAAAAACATAACATACGTAAGTTCATATAAATATGTGTTTCTTGTGCTTTTAGAACAGTCTTTGTATATAGTTCCCAGATGGCACCTTAACTATAAAGTTTCATTTAACAAGGTTTTTTTATGACTGTAAATCTGGTTGTTTCTTAGAAACTGTATTTAAAACTGTTTCTTGACCTTTAGATTACTCTAAAGTAAAGAAAAAAAACTAAAAAAAACCACCAAAACAACCTCAACTGTTCCTACAAAGAAGGTCTCATGCTGCGAGACATATGATGATGCTGACAAGGCATCATCTGTTTGTATGCATTATGTGCATACATATTCACATTGCTCAGCTTCTAAATAAATTAATTTCTTTTTAGAAATTAAATCAGATGACAGTTTTCTAAAGTGGGGTATTTTTTGTTTTGCTGGTTTTAGAAACCAAAAATAATCTGCCAGGGCCTCAAGTTGCGTTTCCTAAATCCTGCACAGATACAAATCACTAAAGCTTTCCTAAATCGGAATGCCTCTCTTAAAAACTCTACTTGCTAGTCTGAATCCTTGTCAGATATGTTTTCCTTCTTCAGAAACCTTCATGTTTGTGTCAGTGAATTCCCTGAAAGACAGATGTGTCGCCATGTAACTCAGGAATTCCACTGAAAGCTGAAGAGATGCTGGCACAGGCCTGCCCACAGCCCTCTTCTGTCACAGGGCATAGACTGCCTGACTTCAGCTTGTGACCTTTCCAAAGCCTCTCTGAGAAGCTGTGTGAACCTACCTATCTGCAAAACTGCCAGCACTTAAAAATGGAATTTCCAAGTGTCTGGGGTTACAGCCTCATGTCAGCACAAGGCCTTTACGCCAGGCTGATGGAGCAAAACCACTACAAATTTCTATTAACTGTTTCTTAACCCAGAGGAAAGTCTCAGTTGGCATATAATGATTGATAAATTGCATTAAGAAGTAATGTCCAAATAAACTGGCACAATAAATATAAAAACTATGACATTTGGGTTCACTCTATGACCTGATCACTATATGACTTAAAACTGTGGGTTCACTTTGTCCAGTTACTAATAACCAAATACCATAACTGCATATATTTTTTATGACCTGTGAATTAATTAATTTATTCATGCAGTAACTCTTATGTCAACTGCAGGTGTTGCTGAGAGTGAGAAACAAACCAAAGATGTAGCCTAGATCCACCTGCAGCTATCACAATGCTTATTTAGCAGTTTCACTGTTATGTCCCTTTAAAGCCAGATAGACTGAAAACAGTGTTTACATCAACTCTCTACCACAAAACTTAATGGAATGCTGACACGTTGCTAGCACTGTGTTACCATAGAGATACATAAAAAACCCTACAAAGCCGGAGTGAAACCCACACCTGGCAGTGTTTCAGACCCGGTGAGATGATGATCTTTGCTGGAATAAGCATGATTATAAAACTGTAGCTGCTCCTCAGTGCTGGCAGATCCATTTGCACCTTCTGGGAGAATCTTAAGACATTTAGCAAGCATGCAGGAGGCATCATTCACCAGGACGTTAGCAAGGGCTGCTGCCCTTATATACTCACACTTTCAACTCTTGCTGGAGCCTCCTCTTTGGATAAATCAGATGTAAGTATGGATCTAGAACAATATCAGTTCCAGATCCAAAAGCTGCAGCTCAACCTCCTCTCTGGGCTACAAGCTCAACACAGATTTTCTAATAGGGACACTAGTTAGGGTATCTTCTTTCTCTTCTGCTCCTTCCAGATCCTAGCTTTGTTAGGTTTTTGGGTTAGGTTTTAAAATCTGTGTTTGGCATTCTAGGCTCTTTCAGTACTACTTTTTAGATAGCAATATTATTTTAGATAAATGTCATTACCCAGAATGGCCTTAAGGCCTTCTGTTAACTCAGAAAAACATTCCACAGACCAAACACTGAATCAAGAGGGTTTGGGGGTTTTTTTGCTTATAGTACATTCATTCCATTTGTTACGCTTCTGTTCAGCCTAACCTCAAGTAAACCTTATATAAATAAGGTCATGTTTTCAGTTCCCACAAATATATACAAGACACTGCAGACAGAACCAACAAACTACAAACAACTATTTCTTTTCAACTCGTGTCATGCACATTTCTACAACGTAACTGCAAACAGAAAGCACACAGGGATCCACTGAAATTCTTTAGTAAGAGTAGGATCTTCTAATAAGAGTTGAAGCAGTGTCATTGTGCCACCAAGGAGCCTCAGCACAGAGATAACCCCTTCCTCAAGGTGAGCTTTTATGACCACTCTGCATCAGTCTCCTACTCAACAGTAAAGCTCACAGTCCTTGGGCACAAGTGTTCAGCAAAGACAACCAAATGCGAAGAGTACCTGAAATCATAGCCATCCTTTTTCAATTTTGTTTTAAAGTCTTGATAATTTTTACCTTGTCTTAATCTTAATGTGTCTGATGGCAGACTGGATTCTCAAATATGCAGCTTGTATAAGGACTAAAGTACAGAAAATCACAGTCATGGCCAGAAGGGACCTCTAGAGGCCTCTAGGCCAAGCCCCTGCTCAAAGCAAGACCAAGGCTGATGTTAAACCAGGTTGCTCAGGACCTTGTCCTGCTCAGTTGTGAAAATCTCTACAGATGGAGATGTCAGAGCCTCTCTGGGCCACTGTTCCAGTGTTCAACTCCATTCCCTCATGCCTGGGTAGCTCTAACTCTTTCCATCCTGCCAGCCCTCCCTTTTTGGTGTTAGAGTTCAGAGAAGCACTGCTGGATCAGCCAAGCTGCTCCTCTGTCTGCTCCAGTTCCAGCTCACCAGATGAGCCAGTTTTTGTTCTGTGAGCATGTTCTCTTTCAGTTCCAATGCACCCTCCTGATCTCCATTGCCCCTATCACATGTTCCTGAGAGGTCCTGACAAACCAATTTCCCAAACAAGACAAATTATGTTCTTCTGAAGCCCAGAATCTTTATTCTACTGTTTGTCTTCCTTATTTCTCTTGGGGTCTTAGTTCTAAGGTCCTGGAGTCACTAATGCCAAGGCTGTCCTTTACCTGAACATTTCCTGGTTTTTTCTTCCTTCCTTCTGTTTTTGAGTAACAAATCCAGCATCAGGGTCAAAAAGAATGTTTTTGATGACCCCCAAAAATTGGTTGGACTGCTTTTACCCCACTGGGTGCTCCTCCAGATAGCAATTTTGTATTCCAAAGCAGGCAGTACCTACATCTGTGAGCTCCTTGTAGTTATTTAAAACTTCATCTGCTTCCTCTTCCTGATCAGACAATTTATAGAAGGTGCCTGCACAGTGCTCCCCATGCCAATGTCCCCACCAATTTTGACCCATCAGCTGACTCAGTGCTTATTACAATAAGCAGGGGAAAGCTCCAAGCAAATAGAAAGTGTTTGTGTAGAACACAACTTCCACTCATTTCCCTGCCTGCTTTTCCAGAAAAGCTTTGAATCCTCGCTCTCACAATGTGATGTGCCATGCTGTCCCTGTGGTCCCTAAGAGGTCACAGCCCTGCAACTGTGCTGGTATGTCTAATTCCTCTGGTTTCTTTCCCAAGCTCTGTGGCTTGACACACTGTGTTCATGCTCCCTTCCCTGAGCAAACAAACCAGCCTCTTGTAACCTGTTGTCCTTGGCAACTTTGTGCATCCCCAACTTTCCTTTATGTGTCTCTCAGGACTGTCTCCATCCACATAGGTCCCTCAATGGTGGAATCTCCTTTACTGCAACCTAGAGCTTAAATCATCAATTATCTATAAAATGAACTATTCCCCATTAGCATGTCAGGCGGTGGAAATAACCAGCAAGAGGCACTCTCTGCATTCCTTGCAAACCCACAAAATTTAAGGCATTATTCTGTTCAAAAACTCAATTGTGATAAGCCAATATCATTATGGGGAAAAAATGTTTTGTCTTTTTGTCCTTAATTACTACAGGAAGATTATTTTCCTTCTCTGTGCTATTTTCAATAGGAATCAACATGTGCATTCCCATTTGAGGAGCAGCAGTGTTAAACCACTGCCCATCTGCTGCAGAACTGGCAATCTGCACTGGAGACTCGGATGCTATGAATTCATTTCCTGAACTGTAATTCAAATGGGTCCTGCATTCTGCTGCAACTCACCAAAACTGAAAGTGGATGTAGAACTAAATAATTTAGACAGACTAGGAAGAACTTCTCATACTGCTCGCAGATTAAATTTTTCTTCATGACCCTGCATGGGGCTGCCCAGCATCTGTTCCTTCCCTAAGCTGCTGCTCACAAGGGCAGTGAACAGATGCAGAGCAGGGCTGTTACACAGACAGGGCAGGGGAGATGCTCAATCATCCTGGTTATCTGACTGCCTGCAATGCACAGCAGGATGTGTTTTTAAACAGGTAAAATGCTGACTAAAGCTAAATACTTAATATCTTACTAAATATAAGAACAGTTGAATAAAATGGGCTCATGGACCTGCTTAATAGTTTGAAGTTAGTTCAGCTTCTTGATTACTCTAGAAAGATACAAGGCAGTACACATTACTGACAATTTTATAGGTTCTTTGGATCAACACCCACACAGTAGTGCTAATGTGCAACTTCTACCTTAGATATTTCTGTTATTTTCAGATTATCTGAAATGACAGACACATCTACACCTCAGACCTAACTTTAAGAAGTGTGTATGACAATTTCTCAACTTTTTTCTAGTACATAATGCTCCCACAAAGTCAACAACTCAGTTTATCAAGAAAATCTTGGAACAGTTATTATTTAAGATAAATCCAAATGCTCTTTTCTTCTTTTAGCTTATTGTCTTTGAAAAGCTTGATTACTTTGAATTGTATTAACAGAAACACAGTTTCTACATAAGAATTTTGTATTGGGGGCTATTTATTTCTGAGTTTTGAGATTTTATGTACTTCTACATACCTGCTTCCTTTTATGACTGAATTACTGAAGGGCAACATGGTTTACAAATTCAGAATTAGAAATACTGTTTTAAAATACCACCAAGGGTATGTAGAATTAATGCAATATACCTGTCTGAAGCCATTTTAAGAACTATTGACCATAGTACAACACAACTTTCATTAAAATTAAAATCAAAAAGAAGAAACGTTATGCCTGTGAATAACCACTCGTGTTAAAATTACGTTCTAGGTGAAACTCTGAATTAATGGTGTGGATTTGACAGTCTGAGCAGTCCTGGCCATATGCAGGCACAAAAGAGCCAAGATTCTGTCCATGAGTAATCAGCACAAATGTATGTTCCTAGGATAACCTTTATTTAGTTCTGACAAACTGAGAAGTACAAAAACTTTACTGGTTTTGTAAGCAACTGTGTATGGTAGGTAGGTTTATCTTCTGGAGAAGCTACTCCATCTCCAATAACTTGGGATAAATAACTTAAAGAATAACAATTTTCAGCTCCCCTGAAGTTCCTGAAAGACTAATTGGCAAAAAAAAAAAAAAAAAAAAAAAAGCAAAGATATGCACACAGGATGATAAACACAGCTGGAACCTGTGGAGAAACAGATAAAGAGGCCTACAGTGGGTTTTTAGCAAATTTTATAAAACAAAAAACAACAGTGCACACACAAAGAAAAATTTCAAAGGAAAGTCACCTTTAATATCGAAGCATTCAGTGAATACAATCACCAAAGACCCCTCTCAATAAACCTCCAGAACCATAAACTTCCACTAAGAGGTGAATGCATGCACACTAGTTCTAGGAAAATTATATTTATATATTAAATAAGAAGCACGTTTTAATGAATAATGTGTATTGTTATAATGAATAAAAACCCTTGCTGTAAAGTCTCACTCCAGACACAGAATAAATCCACTGTGTCCTGCACAAGTAAAGAATGCCTGATTTCTAATACTTCAAATTGCATTACAAAGTTTATTCCAGCCAGTTTCAGTATCATCTGACAAGTCCAGCATTTAGCAACTTTTAATTTTGCTGCACATTTTTCTTGTAAAACTGAAGTGCTGCTGTCAGAGCCGTGCGATCCCTGCTGCAGGAATTAGTTCCACAGCAGTCCGGAGAGAGTGACCCGAAAGCCACGGGCGCTGGAGCAGTGGGGACTCCACTTAGGGAGAACACGGCCCATGGCCGGCACAGCATCACATCATCCCTGTTCCGGGGATGCTGTTTATGGGAACAGACTCATTCCAGGACCAACACTCCGAACCTGGAGCGGAGCGGTTCTCGGCTCGGTCACCGAGGGAATCAGAGCTAGTGAGGGCTCAACCAGCGGCCCGGGGCCGGCGCGGGTGTCCCCTCGGTGCTCAGCACCACGGGCCGGGGGTGACCGTGCCGCTGCCCCTGCGGACGGGGCCGCGGATGCTCCGCCGGGCCCGGCTCTCCCCTCCTCGTGCCCCGGGCAGTGCGGGCGCCCCGGGCGCTCCGTGAGGGCAGCGCCGCCGCCACCGTCCCACCACACCCCGCGGATTCCCCGTCCCGGGCCGCCGCAGCGGGATGGCGCCGGGGCTGCTGGACCTGGTGCACTTGACAACCTGGGCCGTGTGTGCCGTGATCAAGCTGCCGCAGCTGGTGGCGGTGCTGAGGGCCGGCTCGGCGTGGGGACTCAGCGTGAGCAGCCTCCTCCTGGAGCTGGCCGGGTAAGGCGGCGCGGGCACTCGGGGACAGCGGCGGGAGCAGCGGCTGGAGCCGCGGGTCCCTCGGGCGGGAGTGCGGGGCCCTGGGGCTGCCGCGGCAGCCGGGGATTCATTCCCTCCTCCCGGCTCAGGCCAGGCGTGAGGGTGCGCTGAGGGGCGGCCTGGGGGCGGCGAGCCCGCCCCGCTCCCGCGGTGCCACATCGCCCCGCTCGGAGCCCGGGACCAGCCCCACCAGCTGAGCCCACAGAGCCTTTCGGGAAGGAACTTCCTGTTTTAGTGATTCCGCTTTGTCATTTAAAGGGAAACTCGTCCTTTTTAACTCGCCCCAAACCATCCCAGACCACGCATGTCCTTGCGTACAGCAGCTGCAGAGGGTGTAAGCCTGTTTTTAGGTTGTTCAGTGGCTCTGTACCGTGTGGTGCAGGTAGCGGTACTCGTCAGACAGGCTTCCCTCACCCGAATCAGTAAGACTTAAATAATTCCTTAAGAAAATTACAAGCCGCGTCAAACTCCAAAGACTTGTGAGCCTGTAATGCGCTTACATGGGCTAGGCTTATTAAGTCTTGCTTAAAGAGGATTGTATGAAACGACAAATAAATAAACTCGGTGTGTGCACGTTCAGGTGTGGGTACAAGTGGGAGAAAGCACCTTGAAGAGCCCTGCGTTGTCCGAACCGGGGGTGGAGGTGGGCAGAACATCCAGCCGGGCGGCTGCCACCTCCCTGCGCCAAGCCAGGACAGGGGCTTTCATCCAGAAAATCCCCTCACAAAAACGCCGTGGTGTTTCTGAAGTTGCCTGTGCCGCGTCTCCAGGCAGGGACACAGCTCAGGTTTATACACCTCTCAGTGGAGCGGGGCAGAACCCCTCAGGTCCCGCCGGGGCCGCTCCCCGCCCGCCTCTCCCTGCAGCACTGAGCCCGTGTTGCTGCTGTTTACCCTGGACACACCTCAGAGTCAATGAAGCAAACGGGAGTTCCAGCTGAGATTACTGACCTCAGCCGAAAAGCGGTGACAGCACTTCAATCATTTGTGTGCGTTGGTGTGCATTAAAAAGGGTTTGTAAGTAATGTTTGAGATGAGCATGGAGAAGCTGGAAATGTGTTTCTTCAGCACCTGCGTGAGAACCACGGTACCCACACAACTACAGGTTCTGGTCTTCTTTGAAACATTTATTGTATCCAGTAGACTGTTTATCCTTCTATCTTTAAAGTCTTTGAATCCAGTTGCAGGGAGCTGTGTGACTACCACTACAAGCTGGGCTGGTTTTGTGAAATCAACATAGAGTGACCAGGATGAGGGGTGACACAGAAACATGGTGCTGGTGGCTAGGAGTCTGATTTGATTCTACATCAAACAGCACTCCTAGGAAGTTCAGATATTTAAATTCTGAATACTGTAAAAGCCAGTTTCTTACAAGGCAGGCTGTTCCTTCTGCCATTTTTCTACACCAGAAACCATAATATTTTTTCTTATGTAAAACTGCTCTGAGTCTTTCTGTTTTCTGTGCAGCTTTGAATTTTCTGTGTAACCCCATGGACTTGCAGGAGAGTTGGAAGTACAGAAAACATAAAAGTTCAGTTCCTTTTAGGTACTGTATTGTGGAATGGCAAGAAGGAAAATTGCCATTGTTTGGTGCACTTAGAAACAGACTCTTAGTCTGACCAGTAGAGCTACTCTGAGTAACCTCATAACAGTATAGTCTAGACAGCTTGGAAGACATTTTCTTTAATGTACAAATTGAACTGCAGACATAAATAAAGAAATCAGAGTTATCCTGGAGATGCCAAGGCTCTTGCAGAGAGAAGTTGTGTCCTAGATCTGGAAGCCTTTATTTCTTTCTCAGCAATTATAATAAATGAAATTATGCCCTACAGACTGTGACATAAAGACCTCGGCGAGAAGTGTGGGCAGTGAGGGTAACAGAAACAGATTAGAGAATGATCAGGCTTGCAGTATGTGCCTGTGTTTTGTTTGGTTGGTTTGACAGCAAGGGCTACACCTATCTGGAGCCTTTTGGCAGCACCAAAACAGTATAAAAGTTGTGAAGGCATTTGTGTCCCTCTGTGCAGTCATGTTTTGTATCTCTCTGTTCAGCCTCCTTGTGTTTCTGAGGTACCAGATCTATTATGGTTACCCCCTGGAGACATACCTGGAGTTTCCTGTCGTCATTGCACAAGGTAATTTTTGTAAACCATGTTTTGGAAATGAAATGGGACTCATTCAGCACTCCAAGTCTCTGCATGTAGGTACAGTGCTCCATTGCAGTGATGCTGGAGTTGGGGAGAAGAGAAAATTGACATCTCATATAAAACTGAATTATTTTAAATGCCATTGAAAGAGATGGTCAGGTGGAGGAGAAAAACCTAATTGTTACACAGAGTCACAGATGTAAACTCATCCTTTTGTCTGTTTTCTCCACATGGGAGAGAAACATACTAAACACTCCAGATTCTAAGAAAAGCTTAGTTTTGGAGCTTGCAGTATTTTGGTCATCAATCACATTTGAGAGACAAAAGCTGTAAAAAAGGAGTTTCCAGAGTCCTTGTGCCCAGTGGAACTCTCTAGGGTTGTGTTTGGGCCCTTTCAGTCCTTTCTGTGATGAGCCATCTTTTGTTTATTGCAGACGCCATTCTCCTGGGCTGTATTATGCATTTCAGTGGAAAAGTGAGACGAGCTTTTTTCTATGCAGTCATGTATCCTTTGAAATCTGGGAGGTTTGCTTTATGTGGCTTGTTTGGTAGTTCTTTGCATAGCAGCTATGTCATTGTTTCTTGTGTGCCACTACTGTAAATCATTCTCAGGCACTCCTCAACTTGTATTCAACATTCACATGCTGATTTCTGGGATGACAGTAAAACCTCTGCAGGAAGTAAGCTTTATATGTTTGCTCTGCTTTAGAAGGCTCCCAACTGATAAAGAGTAAACTAAATTCTTAATTTACATCTTTTTTACAGGGATGCAGAGTAGAAATGACAACATTTTTTAAATTATTTTTTTTAATTCCTGCCCACGGAGGTTGTACTTACTGCAAAAAAAGACAGCACTGTTTGGGTTTTTTTTCTAAATAGGACTTGGGTTAAAATCTCAAATCTTGTGTTTTGGGGTAGATTTTGAGAAACTCCAGACACTATTTGACCAAAACCAGTGTGAAAAATAGGAACACTTAGTGTTTCAACCAGTTCTTAATATGTTTTATCTCAATTGTATAGTCTGTTTAAAAGTTTCAATAAGATTATTTCCAGATGTTTAAAAAAAGTCTTATTCCTCAGGCAGTTTTGAGAACTTTGTATCCTACAATTTAAGTGCTATGAAACTTAATGTAATATAAGATTTTGGGTGGGCTGGTACATGCTAACACTGCAGAAGCGTATAATAGACCTGGCCATGGTAAGTGCTACATGACTATCTGAAATTAGATCTTCACATGAAGTGACTTTCTTTTCTGGAAGTATTTATTAGAGGACTTTCTCCTACATATATGTCCTTGGAAGAATTCATCATTTTGGTTGGCTTTCAGAATAACCAACCAGTTCTCAGATACAGGTTCTTTCTTTTGCGAGTAGCTGGAAAACAGCACTGAAAATAGAGACTCTATGGGGGGAGAAAAGGCATGTTCTGAGATAAGTTGTTACTTGGTTACTTGTTACTAGCAAATACTTAAAATGTTGAAATTCTACTGCCACTTTAGTCCTAATGTCATAATCCAACCAATAAACCTTTAACACAAGAGGAAGAGAATAGAGCCTCAAAACATTTGAAACAGGGATTGTGACATACTTCTTTTTTCCCCTTGTCATACAATTTTGCAAGAAAAATACAATCTGATAATGCCTACAAAGATTAAAGATGGTCTTTTCTTAGCAGGAGAGAGAAAGTAAAAAAGTAATTGAGATGAACAGGATCTGCTAATGCAAAAGATGATACAGATGGGGAGAAAAGCTTCCAAGCCCTACACTGATCCTTGCTTGCAGCAGAAATCCAAGCATGTCCTGTGTGGAGTCCTCTCTACCTGCTGCCTTTGCAAAATCCCATTTAAAAGGGGGACTGAGTGAATAGTGCATTCCTGTTACTATTTTTTTCCCTCCAATTGGACTAATTTTCCACACATTCTTGTCAGTTTTCTCATTCCATTATGGTTTGGTTTGCCAGACATAATGGTAACAGATGGTCTGAATCAACCTTGCTGTTTAGACTAGGTCAGTCTCATTTTAGCTGACTTTTATAAACAGTTTTATGGAGCAGGTTGAGAAGCTTTTTGTGTTTCTTTGCTTCTTACTGCATTTGCCTCTATCAAACATTTGTCAACAACAGTAGCAACTGTGCTCTTTGAGCTTCTTGCTGGGCAGCACCTCAGAAATGAGTCCTTGTTTCTGGCAACTTCCAGTTTTGGCTTCACTGCTCCTTACTAAGAAGCCAAAGCACTTGGGTTGCCAAGTACTGGAAAAGTGCCAATTTTTTAATTCTAAATGAAAAACTACTTCTATTCAGCTAATACCATGGCAGAGGTTCTCTCTCTTTTTCACCTGTTTTTCAGAATCTCTGCACGCTCATCAGTGCAGCCAGTAAGCTGGTTCAGCTGCAGCATCTCTGGGAGACAAAAGATTCCGGACAAGCGAGCGCCCTGACCTGGGGCATGTCTGTGTACGCCTCTGCAGGTAAGCTGCGGATAACTGGGTGTGAACTACTGAGTGCTCCTAATTCCTTTTCTCATAGGTCTTTACTCAATCATAGGAGGTAAAGGTCTTGCCTTAGTTTCCCTCAGTGCTGACGCCTGGGACTCAGATAACACACAGTCTCTTGAAAACAAGTTTTATCTTTGACAACCATGATAAAAACCAATGACTTAAAGTGTGAATATGAGCAAGGGAACTGGAATTGAAATAACTGAAAGGCTGTTTTTATGAGGAAAATGTTTCCATGTTCCATGATTTAACAAAGTTACTAGTGGTCCAGCATGAAAAGGTGCTAAAATTTCAGGTATACAGTGCTAATGTAAACCTGACAATGCTAATTTTGAAAAGCTGTCTACAAATGAATACACACTTAATGATAAATACCTTTAACTCTATGGGTACTTGTAATTATACTTCTTGACAGAATTTATGAACAGTCATTTGTGGAGTTCCTGTGGCAATTCCCCAGTGGTCTGCATGAACAGCTGTTTGTCAGAAGTGCCTTTTGCATCTTCACAAAACTCATTTAAAATATTCTCACTATAAAATTCATCATCAAGTGATGCTGGATCTATTTCTACGTGAAAAAAAAGTTAGTAATTAGAAGTTGTGGTGAACAGTGACAGTAAACTTTGTAAATGCTTTTACTCTGCTGCAAGTGTGAAATAATTAACATTTAGGTTCCTTGTGTGAAGGGAAGCTGAATCCCTTGTATTTGCAAAACCTGAGGGCGCACACGTGAACATTCCCAGTGGTTAATTCATGCTGACTTAACTGTGAGAGTAGCTCACTGTCAGCTCCTGAAGGAGGGGCTGAACAGAAAGAAAAGCAATAAACTGACCACATCCAATCTAGCATGATGGATGTAAAAATTCTAATTATATCTGTGATTTTCTCATTTAAAAAGACCCTTAATACATTGTCAGTCAGCTTTGAGAGCTTGATCTCTGAAGCCAAAATAGTGAAGAGTGGACTAACAGTGGGAATATGTACAGTATATATTTTCGTGCAAGATTATCTTCTGTTGAAAAACAGGTATTTCATAATTTTTCTAAAGTATGTGTGCTATGTGTTCCACTAATCAGAATTCATTCCATTTACAGCAAGAATCATTACAACTTTAATGACTACAAATGATCGCGCAGGTGAGTGAACTATGGAATTCTCTGCCTTTCCAAGGGAGCAGCTGCCACAGTAGTTTTCAGTTGGTTAGAAAGTCTCACAAGAACAAACCATGAACGTGACAGGTTAGCATGGTGAGGGCAGGGGTTACACAGGATTACAAATCAGGCAAAGACATCAAGAAAAAAAAAAAGCCAGAAAACTGCTTATGCTTGTCGTGTGGTGCAACTGGTCCAAAAGATTTTTTTTTTTTCCAAATGGCAAAAGCACCACAAAATTAATTCTGAAAACAGCAGAACAAAGTATTAAAATACTTACTATTTTAATAAATAAATAAATGTAGTAAAATACAACTTTAAAAAACCTGTAGTAATTGAATGAGATTTTCAAGTAATAAGTATTTCACTTATTGATAGTCTTTTAATTAAAAAATTCTTCTAGAAAACTAAAGTTCAGCTTAGTATGTGACCAGTTTCAGGTCCAACATTCAGAAAATTTATGACAGGCTGAAAACGAGATGGTAGGCTGGTAAGAAATTTTTAAAAATTGACTTAAAATATATAATTTCCAGCAAATTATAAAGCAGATTTATGTAACAGCTTCTTACTGTCCTGAGAAAATCACAAGAGCTAGGGAGTGTCACAGATTTTTCAGTAAATTGTTCAAAATCAAGGCTTGGTGGATGCAAGAACAAGTAACAATCCCTTTGTACTTCATCTGGTGGTTCCTTGTTCTCGTTCAAAACTATTTCATCAGAAACATCACTTGAATGGATTTTGTAATTTTTAAGCAGCCTCTGCAGCCCAATAAAGCTGTAGCTTTGCAGGCATTTCAAGTGGGTCTTTCACTGGAAAAGGAAGTCCCATTTCTGGCCCACATTTCCACCCCCATGCTTGCTGCTTTTTCTTTGCCAAGGTAAGGGGTCCGTGGGGCTGTGCAGTTAACTGGTCACCAAAGATTTGGCAAAATGCTCATGCAGGGATTTGGTCAGGTACTGAGTCCACATCACCCACAGCCACACATTTACCCCAAGGGGGAGGCGGGGGTTCACTGGGGAGGGAGGAAACACCAGGAAAGCAAAGCTGGCGCTGGGTAAAGCTGCTGTTTGAAACACAGCACCACCCACTGTGGCACATGGCAGGGCCAGCAAACACTGATGCTGTGCTGCTCTAATGGAAAATGTTTCCAATTCAGTTGCAACACTGAACACATTGACACAGTCAGATAACACATAGTTCTGAAACGAAGTTTTGTGTACATTTCTGTGAATATTCCACCTACCAAATGGACATCAGACATACCTATACTTTAAATATCTCCTCACAGGTAGAGGTACTATGCTGTTATGATTTTTAAAGCTGAGTTAACCCAGGTACTGAAAAACTGCTTTTTTGTCAGTTGTCAGATTTTCTGTCATTAAAGTCTGACAGATACAAGTATCTCCTGTCTTCTCAAAGTCTAAATTTAAGAGATAGCAGTAGAGAGAGTAGTTCCTTTATTATAAATAACACATGCAACTAGAAAAGACACGTGAGCTGTGACTCTGAATTAAACTTTTGGTGTACATATAAATTTATATGAGGCTTCTCATGCTTGTACTATTCTCCAGGTTACAAAAGAATTAAAGGTACTGGAGTGTATAATTTTGAGCTCTCTGAAAACGATCAAGTGCTAAATGCTGTTTTCTCTTTCATTCATGCTCAGAATGTGTGGGTTCCTGAACATGGTAATTGAAATTAATTGGCTGAAAATAGTTTCCAAATATGAACCAGCCTGTGTGTACACAAGCAAAAGTGTAACAAACCAGTGTTGTAACAGCAGCTGATTTTTTTTTTGATTCATGCTTACAATATTTTTTTTCTCTTTTAGTTCTCACCCGTTTCATAGTCATGCTCATTCTCAATATTTGGGTCACAGCCACAATCCTGCACTACAGGAAGACTAAAAAGACTGATTAGACAACACTCATCAGCACACATATCATTACCATAAAAATATCATTAAGCTTAAAGAATTTAAGAATTCTTCAAAGATGGAGGAAGCTCTCTTTCTCTAATATTTACCTTTAGCATACTTATAGTATTTACAGTACTTACAGACTTACAGTATAGTACATTCATGCTTACTTTCTCTTAGAAATAATTCTGATAAGATACTTAATTTAAGCAGCATATTTTTATTGGTCATTTCAGACAAGTTTCACTGATATCACATTTTCTCTGGATTTTTTTACTACAAGGTATTTCATAGTTAGATGTATATATATTCTGGTATCACTTCAGTACTTTCTGGTTACATATAAGCAATTTTCTTCAATTATACATGATCAATTTTGCACCAACATACTGACTTGTCCTGTTGCAAGACTAAAAAATCACAACAGAAGTTTGTCTTCTTGCAAGCAACTAAATCAGTTCAACATTAACTGTCTGTATTTTAGGATGAAGAAAATCTCAGTCAAGGCCCAATCCAGAATAAGGTTCTAATTACTAAGTCACAAATCCAGTTGGGATTGTAGCACTTACATGCAACACTTAAATAGTACAATTTATACAGCTGATACAGGATACCCATAGTCACTTTCCTCAGTATACCCAGTTTTTATTGGATAAGAGAGCAAAAATTCCACTATGAATTATTTTCCGTAACCTGAGCTCTCATTCACTCAACATACTATTTTGTGAACAGCAGGGACTAGAATGTATGGGAATTAATGAAATTGTGGCCAACAGTTAAAAATGCTGTTCAGGCAGAAGTTCCTGGAATGACACCCAGAATTTCCAAACACCATCCATACTGACAGTGACGTGCATCTTGATGCATCTCAGCAGACTGATCTCCTGTGGTTGTCAGGTTGTGATAGTGCTCTGTGGTTCATGCATTTTTGGCCTGTCAGTGCTAAGTGTGTTGAAGAACATAGACTTCACTTAAACATTTACTTCAGAAATTCTAATCAATTTGTAGAACTTAAGAGTAAAAAGGGGGAAAGGATATTCTTGACAACTATTAGCAGAGGATTTTGGTTTTGGAAGTACTGCCTTCACAACCAAAAGTTACATTAGTAATCATATAGCTTGCCTTCATTTATCATTACATTCCCCAAAATTAAAAGATACAACATTCCAAGAGTTCTTACAGTATTCTGTGATTGGCGTGTAAAAACCTAGGCACCCTTGATCCCAACACCCTTGAAAACTATGGGAAGACTGCACTGACTTCATCTGAGGCAGGTTTTCTTTGCAACATTCTAAATTGTGTGACTGCTCTGGAGCAAAGGGATCTGGAAAGCAGATGTTTCTGCCAGTGAGCACGCAGCAATTGGAACATTCACCATCAGAAAACAGCTGCTTCATACTCTAAATTTTAGGGGGAAGGGCTGGGAAAAGATGTGTCTGTGGGAATTGATTTCATGTATCCCATGTTATCGAGAGCAAGTCAAAGATGAGATTTTTTTTACTGCTCCAATAAAAAGTCTAAATCTTTCTATGCTGGTTGAAAGATTAATTGTAAACATTCTGATTTTATTAAAGCTGTGTAAAGTATCTGAAGTGGTCTAAATAGTGGTAGGTGGCATGTGATACATTTTCCAGGTGATACGAATAAATGTTATTCTTCAAGATTGATAGTGTCATTGTTACATTAATTTACATTGCATTTGAGTTTTTATTGTTTTCATATATGGAGAGAAAATGAAATATTCATTACAGGTCATAAATGGGCAGCTTTCACCTTAACACTTGAAGCATCAGGCTGAATATTGACCTGCCAAATGCTGAAGAGCTCCAGCATCTTAAAATGAAAAAAACACACTTGCTTTTTAATTAATTAAAGCCTTTTCTTGATAGAGAAAGATTTGTATTGAATCCAAACCCTCTCTCTTATTGATATCTTTCACACTCCTGAATGATGCTGTAGCAAGATGAAGCTGCTCCATTTTTGGTTTGAGAATCAGCACCTCAAGATGGTTTTTTATCATAAAATACTGAAAATGCATTTAAGAACAGTTCTTAATAGGTTACTTAATGCATTTTGAATAAATCACCTTAGAAACCTGTGGGAAAAAAAAGACTCAGGAAAACAAATAAAGCTGGGTAATTAATGAACTTAAGGTAAAGTAATTTTGTGGACTTGGAAAGCTGGACCATGAGTTCTCATTCAAGCTGCAAGAGATACGGAACAAATCAGAAACTAGCAGTAAATAGTTTTACACACTTCTTCCTCTCTCAGAGAGTAACTTCTTTCACTTTCATAAACAGAGGCACATTCAAATTCCAGGCAAGCCTCATGAAAGCACAGACACTGTGTTTTCCAGTAGGTAAAGAATAATCTTCTCAGTGGCTGGATTAAAGGCAACAGCTTTAGACAAATACCTAGGCAGGATAAATCTTGTTAAACTCTCATTCACCAGTATTGGGGTGGAAACAGGGAGGTCATTTGCTGTGTAATGCAGCAGCAGGGCAAAAGCAAGCAGGGAAAGCATCTTGGATTTGTGGCACAAGGTGTAAGCAAGTAAGCAGCTCTTGTCCACAGGGCTGGAACTAATCCAACTCCATTCACAGATGCTGTATAGGTGTGGAATTACACACTTGGTGTCCAATTGTATCAGTTCACAACATGCTCACAAGGTAACACACCCTGTCCTGCCCTGGCTGATGAAGTGTGTGTCTTGCTGCAGCTTTCAAAAACTTTGAGTCTTCTTGTGTGTGAGAAGAGAAGCTCTGAGTACCAGTACAGTCCACTAAATAACCCGAAGTACCTCCAGCAGTGGCTATGAGGAACTGTGACTGGATTTGGCAGCAGGTAAGCTAGGAGCTCACTTCAGCTGTATGAGAGAGAAAACGTTTACCATGAGATTCACTATCGAAAGGTGAGGATGAGTCCAGGGACAGCAAGCTGCAGGTCTGGACATGGATATGGGCAGTGGAAGATGTGTATAGTTTATTTTTTCTGCACTGTCCTCAGTGAACACAGCATGAGCACAAATGCAGCACCATCCTCTCCCCACCCTATGGGCCTCCCTCTGCACTGGGCATTCTGTGCAAAACAGACACAGATGTCTTTCCTTGTGCTGCTCCAGTCCAGCACGGGATGCAATTCCTGGGACTGCTTAGGGCTCCCTGTCCCTGCCTGACCCCTGAGCCTGTACACTGTGCACATGTCAGCTTCCAATGCTGGCTCTGCTCACCTGATCTACTGAAACACGAGAGAACGCAGTGGGGTGGGGAGGCAGTGACAGCCCCCAGCCGCTGCAGATCGAGAGCTGGGTTTTAGTGCAGTTTGACTCTGGAGAAATTCAGAATTAGCTGAATGGCCCCAGTCTTGCAGAACACCTTCACTCACTTCTTTCAATGAGGTAAAATTACTCTTCCTCCACCAAACAATCATCCATTTAGTGACATATGTAATAGGGGGGAAATAAAAAAAGGAAATAACAGCGGAGTCCACACAAGGAACTATTATGAATTAAAAACTCCACATATGTGGAGATAACTAAAATGAGGTAGTTTCCCAGCCATGTATTTTCCCTGATGATAAATAATAATGACTTTCCTCCAAATTGTCTTCAGGCTGGTTTTTCCACTCTCTTCCAAATTCTTCCATACTTGACATTCGTATTTATGTATGAAGCAGAACATGAAATGTCACCTTCACAATAATGGTCTAAGGATGTCTCACTTTTGAAGGCGAGGAAGCTGAAAAAAAGTCTTAAAATAGGATGTTCTAAAGTTCTTGGTTTGTACTAAATTTAATTTGCTGGATTTTGAGCCAGGGTTCTCCAGGACACTTCAGAGTTCTTGGTGATGACAACTGTTGATGTCAAACAGGTGCCTGGGAGCCACAGTGATCACTGTAAGAATCTGACAAAGCATCACTTGTGATGGATCCAATTACAAGACTTTGCCAGCCTCACAGACCTGAGTCCTGATGGACCTCAGGTGTTTCCTGCCTAATGGCAAGAGAGACATACAGACATTTTCAAGTTAAAGGTGTCAGGTATTCCATTCTACATTGGCAGCAGTTTGGGGCAACCATCTCCATCTTGGAAAAAAATTCAATCTTTGGGTAAAATAAGATATTTTTACATCATAGTTTTGATGACATTTAATTTGGGATACCTGAAGAACAGTTTAAATAATTGTCACAATTTTGTTTCATTATTTCATTTTAGAAATTTCTTAAATTGCCAGAAGCCTAAACAGGTACCCCTGTGCGTTATCTAGTATCACTGACTCACAGGGAGGGAGCTTTAAGAGGGCAGAGACCTTGTTTTATCTGTCAAGTATTCTGGAAAATGGTGTAAAGGACAGAACCTGCACCAGCCTAAAACATGACAAGTTAAGTTGGCTAATGATAATTCTGATTCAAACTCTGTACTAACATGGCTCCATGCTGAAAATCAATTCTATTTACTACCTTATTATACTTGCAAGTCATCTGTGCATATGCCTGCTCCGGAATGTACAACATTTCTGCTTTGGAATGGGAAGGCTTTGGCCAGCAGTACCAAGACTCATAGTATATGAAAATCATAAATGGAATAACACACATCCTATGCCTCAGGGTTGCCTCTGTCAGGTAAATCCTAATGTAGCACGAATTGAGTTCTGTAAAACATATTTTAAATAATTACTGGAGAGAAATTCTTTCACCTTTGAACAGCTGGCTATATACAGGTCCTGTAGAGTGGTCTTTCAAGAGTCTGACTTGAGATTTCCCCCCCGCCCCGTGAATTGCACTGTCAGCACAACTTACAACAAGCTCAGTACTCTCAGCTTGTGGGTACTTTCCTCTCTCATCCTTGTTTTTTTGGTTTTTTTTTAGTTTGCACAAATGCCCACCTTCCAGTAATACAACTCCCATTGCTGTAGGTCAGAACAGAGCTGCTGGCAGGGGAGCCTCCCCCATGGCTCTGGATTGGACTAAAGGCTACACACATCCTACTGAGTCTCAGTGGCCCCCAGGACACGGGGATTGTAATATGCTGGAAAACATCACACAGACACATGAGACCAGGGGTTCCAGCAAGCAGATTCAAGTCCTGAAGCTGCAGCCAGACCTGCACCCAGCTGCACCTGCTCCAAGAGCCCACCAGAAAATGAAACAGTCGAGGTCAGAGACGGTGCAAGGTGAGCCAATATGAAACAGGGCTCAGAGGTCAGGTGGGGTACCCAGCTCCTTCAGTCTTAAAAAAATTAAGGGATTTAATATCTCAGGTAACTCCAAAAAAAGTATCTACCAGTTAACTTGTTAATAAAAAGTAACACATATTGAACTCAATTCAGTGCCCAAAGTCTAAGCAGTTGGTGATCCAAAGGACAAGAGGACTGGCTGTGATCTCACAAGCCTGGTGTACTTATTGCTGGATAGCCATGCTTATCAAGTGGTGCAAGAGCATCCTGGACAAAAAACACCCCAAACAGTAATGAAAAATGACAAGAACTACATGACATGAGGCCCACAGGGACAATATAAGACTAGGCATAGAAGCAGGCCCACATCTCTGAAAAACACTGAAGGCCTCGACCTTAAAATGAAGTGGTAGGACTGAAGCATCCTATGCAGTTGTCTTGGTTGTGGAAGCATTTCTGTGCAGCTCCTCCAACAAGTAAGGGCTGCAGAGACATGACATTATTGGACTCTCTGCCCTTTCTTTTCATGGTGATGATGTCTTTCCAGAGTTCATTAAGGTATCAGGACTACATACACTTATAATTGAAATTTCGTGACCTTTCACCATGACTTTCATTTTGAAAGATCACTTTAATCTTGCAGCTGCTACAAGATTATTGGAGCAAAAGCAGCTGCAGTCAAATCCAAGGCTTCACTATTGCAATATCAAGATGTGGCTTTCTTACCTTTACAAAACACTGCTTCCTGCCTACAAAGAGGCAAAGATTCCAAGCCCCAATTTTCAATAATAAGACCTGATAATTAGCATCCTGTGCCAATACATTATTTTCTCTACATCCCCACTTCTTAAGAGCTATGTTTCTATAGCAACAGCTTTTCCATCCATTGCGGTAGTTTCTGGGGAGAGCTAAGCTGGATGTGTTCTGAGTGTTCTTCTCTGCCACACACATTGCAGTAGACTTGTCTAATTTCTCAGATGAGAATGTCTGAATATATACACCTATCCAATTTTTAAGCAACTTCGACATCGAACACAAATTGTATTTTCAGAACCACTCCATCAACATCTTTTAGAGAGATTAGAAAGAAAAATCATTCCTACCCTCATGAGGGACACTTTAAAGCAGCAAGCAAACCCTATGATCCTTGGGATTCTGATAGAAACTAAATAATTCAGAAGATTATCTTAAAAAATAAGAAACAATGTTTTCAATTTAAAGTGCACTATGTGCAGAGATGATAATTTGTAAAAAACTGTAATGCACTGAAAAAGGCACCAAGCCTGTCCAGAGGTCAAGGAGTGTCTAGATCATGCTTTTAGTCATATGGTTTCATTTTAGGTAGTTCTGTGAGGAGCAGAGAGTTGGATTCGATGATCCTTATAGGTCTCTTCCAACTTGATATAATCTATGATTACATGAAAAAACAAATTAATCATTATTTTAACATGAATGTCAAAGCAAACTATCCAGGAATGTGGAAGAGACTGAAATACTCCAGTTCACTGGACTGGACCTTGTACTGTTTGTTCTTCTGCCTCAAAAACAGAATAAGGAAGTGATTAAGGGTTTGTACGAGCAATGCAGTAAGAAGTTTGCTTTCATAAGTTTCCCCTTTTCACAGCAGCATCCCACACACAACCTCACAAGCACAGGATGGGTAAAGGCACTTGGGACCAAAAGATATAATTCTCTTCTAAGGATGATTCTCTCAAAGCTAGATGGGAAACTAATACATTGTAAGATTACAAACAGAAAGGCTCAAATTTCCCATGATCTGACTTGACATTAGAAACTAAAAAAAAATAAAGAGAAAAAGCACATAATTTCAGTGGCAGCTTTCCTGGCCTTGGTGCCTTCAGAGAGCGACTGAATGCCTCTCAAAATGTAGGAGGTTCAGTGTTTTCAAGAGGCAGTAAGAGAAAGTAAATGAAATTTCATTGATGTTTTAAATTTGGCCCCTGTCACTGCTAAGATCCTTGAGCCTCTTGCATGTTTCCAAGTCCTACTGTGATTCCATGTCATGTTTTTGGTTACAGCATCAGCCATGCTCAGAAGCACAAGAACCACCATAGTGTTCCTCCAGTTAAAAGCAGACTTGGTGCTGGGTTGCTGGGAGGGGCTGTACTTTGGCAGGGACTACAAGAGGTAGGGAATTGCAGCACACAACTAGGACAGCAGTGGAAATCACGTTGCAGAAAAGTCTTCCTGACACCTGACAAGGTAATTCCAATGGGGTCTGCCTGTCCTTCTGTACTGGTGAGCTCCTGGACTGGGAACAAAGGAGCAATTTCTATACAAGTGCCTCGAGCTTCTGGCTCCAAGTCTGACCCCTTGTTTTTCCAGAAGATTAATCTGCAGCTTGGCAATACAACTTGTTTACCCTTGTGAGACAAAAGGACTTGCAATGAGAGAATTGTCTATAGGTAAGTCATTCAGGCCATAAAAATGTCCTGTTTGATTAGGACAAGGCTGTAACAAAAAGAAAATGTTAAAACATCAGTGACTTTCAAGACAAATACTCCTTAGTTCATGAATATGTCCTTCTCTCAAAAACATTAAAAGGTCACCACTAGACAGTAAGGAAACAACACAAAGTCCAGGATCTAGCATTAAAGAGGTGTTTGCATTTCACAGCAGGATAAGAGAGAACAGAAGAGCAGCTCTGCCTTTTGTGTCCTGGGTACAAAGCGAGGTTGGTGCACCTCAGCGCAGTGGCCTTGAGGAAGCTGTGCCAAGCCAGCTCTGCCCTGAGCAGAGGTCAGAGCACAGAGCCCCCTGCTCCCCCAAGGCCCGTTCTGCTCCCCGACTCCATCCAGGACAGCTAAGCACCATTTGTACAAGCATGGCATTCATACACTGTGCCTGGCAAATACCATCACACCGTGCATTTCCTAAAGTGTCAGGCTTAGCAGGACCCCGTGCATCCACAGAAATGAGGGCAAGCCAGGAGAGAAAGTGCAAAGGATCAGCCCCAGCAGTGGAGGAGCTGCCAAACAGCTCCCTCGGAGTCTGCTCCTTCTCCATACACAGCCTTTGCTGGGCTGCCTTGGAGCAGCCCTTGCCTTTCCCATATCTGCTGCAGTAGTTATTTTATATTTAAATATTTCAATTAATTACCAGCTTCTCAAGTTCAGGAACTATTTTACCTTACTCAAATAGTTTATTTAAAAATATATATATATATAATATTCTCCAATTCAGAAAAGGATAGAACTTCCCACAATGTAACATTTTTTTATATATATATATAAAATATTTATGCATTCAGTGAATGGAAACAGTTTTACTGTATACATTTTTAATGTTGTACTCTATGCAAATCTGCATTATCTAAAAATATACCGTACTTCTGTAAATCAAAACAAGCAGGGAAAAACCACTGTAGCTGTGCTCTGGGTTATAATACCTAACAGAAATGATATGAAATTTTAGTTTTGAATTTAAGAACTCACAAACAACATTTTACTTTGTGAGCACATAAATAGAAGACTGAATACATTCTTGCTTTGTTAAGCTGAACTGTAGTAGAGGTTACAAAATGTAAATATATTTATTAATTTTCAGTATTTCAGTGTTTCCAAGTCCACCTTTCATGATAGTGTTAAATAAAACATGGTCCTATCCTTCCAAGCATTTCAACACTCTTTAAAAAACAAAAACAAACAAACAAAATTTTAAAGTGAAATGTCCTCCTTCATTGAAGTGTTAGATCATATTTTAAATTACTGCACTCCCACACAATATTTTATATATATATATATTCTAAATATATATATATATTTATATATATATAAAGAGACCAAATAGGTGACTACATTTTTTACTGTCAATATGTTTAACATCACATACTGTAGTTGTATAAAACATGCATTTTCTGGGATAATTATGAACACATCATGAATGAGCCCATATATATTATATTTTTTGTACAACTCCAAGTTAAAAAAAAAAGTCAGAATAAGTGCCTCTGAGGCCCTTTCTTCCCAGCTATCAGTTCTCAAAACACACTACTGAATTATTTATCTATGCCGACAGCTATGTGCTAGAGAACCAGATTAAAACTTTAAAATACATCTACAGTATGTTTCACTTTTCTTAAGGTTTGTGACAGTCCTCAGATATTGTGTTGTGAAATGTAAAAATAGTCACAGATGCTTTTATTTTCCAGAAATAAAAAAAAAAACCCAAAAAAACAACACATCTAGGAAAGTATGCAAAAACAAGGCAAAATGAAGTTTCATAGCACTTAATGAGGGTTAATATAAGTCAATAACTAGCATTGAGGTTTGTAAAAAGGGCTGGATGAGCAGTTACATGTACAAGCAAATGGTCTGGTAAATCCCATGCTCTCAGATGTTGTTTCTGTAACCAACACTTCTCCACCCTTAAAACCAGTCGATATACATTCAAAATAGGTTGACACTGATATACTTAATAGGTGTAAAAATAGTGCACTATTTTTTCTGCCACAAAGCAAAACTGCATCCTAAGAGCTGGTAAACTTTCTTTTTCCTTAAATAGAAGGAATGGGCAAAAAAACTTGAAAAAATTTAAATTAAGGCAATTAGACAGGTACAAAGGGACTGCCCATGATGATGTAGCTGAAACTAGTATATACTTCAAACCTATACTAGCTGCTGAACACTGACATGCAGCTTCTGATAAATGTGTATGAATGATATAAACTTCAACATTATGGCTTTATACAAGTGCATAGTTGCAACTGCAATAAGTAACGGTATCTGATTAATAAGCATAAAAAAATAAAGTGGAAAGATTTTTAAACCCCTCTTGCAGTATTACAGTACAATATATTTACACAGTTTAATGGTCACTTCTCACAGATGCAGTCTGTATCACTATGGTGGATCTTCCTCCGGTTCTACGTGCAGACGTGCTGGTGGCATCTTTAACAAAGCTGAAAAGTCAGTTTCTTCCATTTCAATACTCATTCCTCTTGATCCTTTTATGAAATGTAGTGTATATGTCTTGCCAAGAAAGCTTTTGTGGAACAGAGTTTAAAAGGTTACCTAACATATCCTCTGACTATTTACCAACCATTCCTCAACTGATCAGTCACTTGGGAGAATACAGGAAAACCCTCAGAGATTAGTAATTTATATTGCAGCAAAAATGTAAACCTCTGATATATATAGCACAATCTCTCAGGAAAATATATATTTTTAATATATTTTGGGATATGTTTCAGTCTTGCTGTAATGGGAAGAAAATTATCACCTTGACTGTGTCTGCATTCACGGAAAGCAGTTAGCTGAAAAAGAAGCAGGAAGTTTGGTCAGTAAATGCAACAAATGTAAATCTGACAAAAATATACTTCTTTAAAGTCTTCCTTTAAGATGGGTTTATCATTGTACTTGTGAGAAGAGCCTTTCCTGTGCATCCAACAGCAACATTACTTCAGTATAGCGATCCTTACACACTGTAATCCAAGTAGATTAAATCCCCTTGCAATACATATGGGTAAAGTACAATATGCACAGTGTAATGGTTACTTCTAAAGGATTAGTGATCAGTAAGCTTTTAATACACAAAGATGCAGTATATTTAATTAACATAATGCTCATTACTGTGAACACTAAGCCAGTTAAGTTCTGCAGGAACTGGTTCCTCAGTTCCCTGAGCACACAGCAGAGCAGTTATACAGCTGAGACACATCTCACAGATTGTTTGAAACAATTCTTAGGCATTTTACATTTATGGTTTTTTCTGTGTAAATATAAGATTGCATCAATGTGTGAAATGATCAGATCCTGAGGTCTAGAAAAAGGTAAAGCTTTTTGCAATACATCCAGAATTAAGCCATGGGACAAATCAATAACTGCAACTGCGGGATCTTTCTAAAGCAGTCAAGGAAACCACACCACGGCAGCTGCAAACCCATTTGTTTACATAGTTTTCAAATGCGTGGTTAGGTACCCAGAAAGCACAGCACTGCAAAGGAAAGCCAAGTCAAATTCACTTCAGAACAGAGGTAGAAAAGCAAAATGCAGAACTCCAGTGATTTCATGTCTGCTAGCCATAGACCAGTTTATATTCAAAGCTTAGAAATGAAAAGTGTTTGTAAATACCAAGTCTATTTCAGCTAAACATGCAACTGCTACCATCTCCCTTTTATCCTTCAAATATTCAGTGCTGAGGTTCTCAGTATTAGCATTACAGATGAGCAACGACCCTGAAAACAGCAGTTTTGGGGTTTTTTTTCAGGCAGGCAGACATGAATTTCGAAAAAAAATCTAAAATTAGAAAAATAAAAACACTGGCAAAGGCAACAACTTTCTTTTAATGAAAATGACTCCTCTAGAAGTTCAATATGATGAACAGAATCTCATTTTTCTATTTAAAATTTTAAAATGAGATCTTGTATTTTCTCTGCTTTGAGAAACAAAATCCAACATAGCATGCTGTATTCAAAGGCAAACAAATCCATTCCTCTCTATTTAGATTTACCCCTTATACTTCTTCAGAAATCAAAAACATCGTCATCATCATCACCATCAATATCATCAACATCATCAAAGGACCAATCCCAGTCCTTAAATGCCAGATCAAGTAATCTGCAACAGGAGGGTTTGATGTTTAATGAGTGTCACACTTCTGTAAAAGACTTGAGAATTCCTTTTGCTATCACTAAACCTTTTTAACTGAAAGACTGTTTAAGGTAGGTGGGTTTGTTCCTTTGCCTATCACGAGTATGAAGATTCAGTCAGTCTTCATGTAAGTTAAGAATATTGCATTCCTTGCAAATTCATCTCAAAAATAATTCCATTCAATATAGAAGTCTTACCATATTGATTTTTTCCCCTAGAATTTCAGTTGGAAAGACCAACATGCACCTTTTATAAAATTATCTGCTTTCTGTTTTGTTGCTGTTTTTGCTAAGGTGGTTTTATGCTCTCCTGCCATCCCCTTCCAGACAATAATGCAAACTTAACAATTTTTCCAATAAAGTCAAGTGATTTTGAGTGCTGCAAAGAACATTGAATAAGATAGCACTTCATCTGAAAGTACAAACAAATATAGCAGGATTTTACTGTATCCCAAATGCAGGGTGATTACACTGTGAAGTTATTTTGTAGCTCATTATTTAAAGTTAAGCAATGCCAAAAAAGAGGATATATCAACTTGTTGTCTAGGCCTCCCTGACTGTGCTCCTTGTATGGTCACTACAGAACAAAGAAGGCAAGCAAGGCAAACCCTGTCAGCAAATGACTCATTTTACTTATCTGAGGCATTTATTTTGGGATGGAGTGAATCATTGTCCAGAAGCACTCATCTCTTTCTGTTCTAATATCTTAAGTACCAACTTTTCAACTGCTATAGCTACATCAAATGAAACACAGCCTAGTCATCTCTCCAGTGAGCTGGAAGGATCTTAAGTAGGGCTGTATGCCAAGCATAGGATGCAGGCATGGAAACCTTACCCTAGGAGAACATCAATATAAACATGTTACATTGTTTAATAAAGTTAATCATATGTTTTAAACAAAGTGGGTTTCAGGGGAATTTCAGGCTTTAAACTATTTCAACCTTTAAATGTGATACAGCCCTAAAAAGGCTCAAATTTGTTACAGGAACTATGGCTATTACACTTAAACAATTTATTAGGAATTAAAATACACTAAAGTTGGGCTTTTTTCAATTTTGAATGATCCATTTAGCATGATCCAACCAAATGGCTAAGCAGAAATTATATGGTCTGTATGAAAAACTGGTTTGCCCTTTCTTAAATCCTCACAAAGAAAAACAGCCATGAAAACCTTGAAGAAACCATCATTGTGTGAAGTTCCTAGCAGGGACAGCATTTTTAGGACCAGACAGCTTGGAAGGGACCTCAGGAGGTTTCTAGCTCAACCTCCTGCTCAAAGCACGTCAGATACAAAGCCAGCCCAGGATACTCAAGGCTTTGTCCTGTCCTGAGAGCCTCCAGGGGTGGAGCCTGTCCAGCCCCACTGGCCTCCCTCTCTGCATTGGCTTTTCCTTCTATCCAGCTGGAGTGTCTCCTGGTTCAGGGAGCCCCTTGTTTCTCACCAAGCAGCACTGATGAGCCTGGCTGTCTCCTGGATACCCTCCCTGCTAGAGGAGCCCCTGGACATGTCCATCCTCCAGGCTGAACAAGCCCAGCTCCCTCAGGCATCTGCACTGACCATCCTGGTGGCCTCTGCTTGGTCCTTCCCCAGTGTGTTGATGTCTGGCTGGAATTTGGGGGCTCAGAGGGGGAGGCAGTGTTGTTCTGCAGACTATGGAGTGAACAGAGGGGTATAATCTCTTCCCTGAGCCATCCAGCTGTGCTCCTCTTGGTGCAGCCCCAGAGCCCACCTGGCTGCCAAAGCCCACTGCTCAGTCCCTCGATTGAACTGGCAACTACATCTTCATTATTCATAAAGTTCATAAAGGAAAATTAATTATTTCATATGGTAAGCCCTTGCACAAAAGCCTCATAGAAGCAACACTGAGATATAAATTTGCCATAGCAATTACAGTTATTTATGAGTATGTGGTTTCTAATTAAAGGTGTTTAAATCCATACAAATTTCCACTGGTTTGACAGACGTGCATTATTCTGGTAATAGGTGACATGACCTCACAGAACTACACTTTCCATCTGTTAGGTACATTTGTGAGGCTAACTTGGAAACTTAAACTGAAGAATTATATGCTTTACACACAAATACACTCATCCTCCTCCTTTTCCCACCAGTACTGAATGTGCTATAAAATACTGTACTATAAAAAGCATTTTGTACAAAAGTTCAAGAGTGAAAAAGAGTAATGGAAGGAGAATTATTATTTGCAGAACACATAATAATAGCTATTGAAAAAAAATCAGAATTTATCATATACCTTTATATGTTAACAGCAAGAAACAGAGTAACAGCACTTAGACTGTAAACAATATGCAGAAGTGATCTACTTGTCCCTCAAATTGTCATGAGTGTTTTCCTGATTCATGCTTTCAGTCCTATCACTGATATTTTCATTATTTTTGCACAAAGAAGCTCTTCAATAATTGGTCTCTAAAAAGTGATTTAAAAGCTTTTTTCCTTCATGATTCTAATAAATCTATTACTTTAAAATCCAATTATGAGGTCTGATTCTCTTTAAAATATGTAAATTAAATCACCAAAAATTAGACTGTATGAAGGTTGGGAGGGAAGAGAAATTAAATTACTCTAAGTCCTTCCACTATGCACTCCCACCCATTAGAATACCAGTATCTGTTTAAGATCCTTATGCTTCATAGCATCAGGATGTTTTGTGGTAATAGCAGCATCACAGCAAGAGTGTGCTTCCCTGCATTCTCTGTTGTAATGGCCACTCACCCAGGCCAGGTCTCACCCAGCCACTGAGATGCTGGTGCCAGCCTGGTCACAGAAAAAAGGACAGCAGTCCAGTCTAGGCACTGCCCAATTACCTCTCTGGGGAAAAATGTTGAGCCTTTGCTAAACTGGAATACTGCTATGAACAGAGTAAATGAGACAGCCCTTTCACAGCCTGCCAGCACCGGGAACTGACAGAACAAATATAAACTAGTGATGAAAAGCAGGTGATGAAAAAGCAAACTGGAAAAAAACCAGAAACTGCCCTGCGCAATCATATAAATGCTACCTGCAGAATGTTATCAACTTACACAGCAGAGCACATTGAATTCTGCTCCTGAGAAGTGATCCAGTATTAAACTAATAATTTTTGTATGGACAATTTTTACCCAATCAGAAGAATCTGATTCTTTTAGGAATCATGAGACATTAGCATGAGCCCTTCTGCCCTAAATAAGAAACTGAAACCAATTGCAGTAAAACATTTAGAGCAATAAATTAAATAGCAGCTCTTGTGTCACCTTGGTTTGTTTGGAGGAAGCTGTCGACTTGGTCGTCTGATGGACTGGTTTGGCTGTACCTTCATGGAAGTTCTGGGAGAAGATCGAGCAAAGGGGTCTGGTGCTGGAGGCTTCTTGGGTATTTTCTTCACCAGTCGGCTCACCCATTTTTGCTGTTCTTCCGTAGAATTAGCTAACAGTAGTAGATTCTTAGCCGTAGAAATATCATAGTACACTGTAATAAGATTTTAAAAATAAAAATGAATATTGTTATTATGGTAAACATGGCCCCACATCAAAAATTAGCTGTCAGATTAGCATACTCTCATACTTGAAGCAGAGAAGTCAGCAGAGAGGTCAAAAGTAAAATGAACCAGTAGGTTTCATGGCTGCTTGGCTGCTGACAGTGCCTCCTCCTTATATTTTGAAGTAACAGCTTAGTACTGTGGAAGATACACATTCAAGTGGAAGAAAACACGGGTAACACAAAGAGGTGTGACTGAGACTAGGAAATTATATAATGTTGAGTCACAAGGAGCAACCTTCACCAAATGTAACCCCTTCCATAGTGCTGTTGTTTCCCACAGCAGGGCACAACACGCAGTGTGAGCACCTGACAAGCACCACGCTCTGCTGCACGAGGATGACAGCACAACAGGTAACTGCAGACCACAGCCACGTGCCATGAACTCAAAGCAGAGTGACCCTCATGGAGACACCCTCAGAAACGGGCTGATGGCACGTGCTAACAAAAGACACACCAACCTTTAAGTTCAGTTGGTGTCCGACCATTACTAGAATCCTCTGATCTATTAGAATGCCTTGTGACTCCAACACTATCTGCAAATTCAAATACTTGCTATTTACCTTTGCAAGGCGCTATAATCTCTTCCTTTTTATCCATGTGATCTTTGTGACATTTGATATGGCAGCGGCGACATTCCAGAGCAGGAGGAGGTTTAAACATGTGCCACAGGGGCTTCATGCAAGCTTCACAATTGGTTGGGAAGTGGTAAAGAGTAGGTATAAACTCATGTCCTTTGTGACAAATGTAATTTGACTTCTCTCCCATGGGCTCCACAGGAAATTCCTGTTCCTTTTTGCTCTCTCCTTCATTAGCATATAGGATCTAGAATGAAAACAAAATAATCTCAATACTCCTAGTTGGCAAAACAAATTCAGAGTCATTATCTAAATACAAAGATTGAAGAAGTACATTAGGAACGATTTTTCAAACATTTTTAAGTAAATATTTCATTGGACAATATTTCTGATAATGTCTGAAATGCCGTGTCTGTTACACTAGAAACATTAATATATTAATGAATACCTGGAATATCCTAGGAATTTCCTTGGAATCTGCTCTGTACACATCAGTCTGAGTGACTGGTCGGACATGGAAGAGTTTGCTATAGGAAATTGTTTCAATAAGGACAAAAATTAATGTTACCACAATGAAAATGTGACAGATTAAGTTAGGATACAACATAACACATTAAGGCTTAGAACCATTGAAGATTTGTCAAATTTGTACAGATTTCTAATCACTTGGTAAAGCCCCGTCTTTCAACTCTGCAGATGAACTCTCAAAAGCCCTAAATAAAAAGAAGTCACAAGCATCCAGCTATATTTGTGCAAGCACTGAGAAACCATCATCATGTGACTTTAAAGGCTGCTGGCACCTTTCTAACACAATTCTCTCCCCATGCTATGAATAGCCACATTATGCATTTATTAAGAAAATAAATTAACTACACAACCCACCTGTAAGGCCATGTTGTAAGAGAAAATATATCAACAATGAAAATTATATCCTCTGTGCTACAGTTTTCATTATATTTTGCTCCCAAGTGTGTGTGAGGAAGGTCTAGGTGAGCTAGTGGGGGCATTTCAGATACACCAGGGCTCAGTCCAGCTCTCTGGATCAGTCTGAGCACCACACTGCTCCTCCTGCACCAATGCCTACAGCAAATCCCACTCTGCACCACAGTGGGTCCAGATCTATAGTCCAGATTTAGAAAGTTATGTCCCATGTGATGCTGTGGTCCCTGACTGGACCTCAAAAGGCCCTTTGGTCACAGATCTTTCCAACAGACTTCACCTATAAATGAGAAGAAGGAACCACACATGGCAATACTTACTCTATATCCAATACCATATGGGGATTAGATTGTTCTTTATCTTGTTCGCTGTCATAGAACAGGATCTTCTTGCTGCTTACAATTACATACTGTTAGGAGACAAAAGGTTAAAACATGTTTTAATTCAGCTGATCACAGATGTCAAATATGTCACAGCAATTATCTATCACACGTGTTGTAGCAGTATTTTTGTACAATAGGATTAAATGGTACCTAAGTGGACAACAGTAGTACTGTATACTAAGTCCATGCCAAGGAATTCATTGCATAGCAAACAAAATTCTGATTGCCTGATAAATCAAGTTATATTATCAGACTAACTAATTTTTAAACATATTTAAATATCTATATTTAGATATAAGAAACAAAAATAAAAGTCAGGAAGAGAGTAGAATACAAGCTTTTCCTATTTCATTGATTTAATTTTTACTTGGACTGGTAGAGACAGTAACTGTCATCTTCTGCGTATTTCATGTGTGCAGCTAATAGAGATCATATTTAAAAAGACCACTATTATACTTACAAGAATAGCTAGCAATGTTCACTAAAAAGCTAATTATCTAAAAGGTGTCCTACTTCCAGAACTTTGCCCAGAATTACTGTATGGCAGCAGTAAGGAAATTTGTATGAAAATGTTTATGTTACATTTTTGATAAAGACTCATCAAAGAGGTTACTGAGAAGCAGTAAACAAATGAAGGCTGCACAAGGCAGGAGGAGTAGGTTTTAGTCTGATCTCCTAAATAAAGAAATTGTCAAGAGCATGTGTTTCCAGACTCTGCCTAATTCCAGCTGTGTAATACTGCTGGGAATGCTTATGGCATGTATAAACATTTGAAGATCATGAATGACTGTTCTCACCTCTGGCTACACAAAGAGGTGTCTTAAACTATTGCAGTTGTCTTAAGCTGCTCCTTTCAGATGTAGCTATATCAGTTAACATATTTTATAAATTTAAGTAATGAGAGAACATATATAAAAGAAAAACTGAAGTGTTGAAAACCTACAGTAAAGTTCAAAGTTGAATCTAAACATTAAACAAAATCATAAATCTTGTTTTCTTACCTTTTTAACCCATCCAAATTTTTTTGTGTTATTTCTAACAGGCATTGATAGCCAGCCTTCCAATCTTGATTCTGAAAAATATATATGCATTTAAAGAACAGATAAAAAATTATTTTTGAGACTACTGTGCATTTTAGAAGTTATTGAACATCAAATAATAAAGCAAGAGAGCAAACATGAGAAGATGAACTATTTAACAGTATGGGATCTTGAGAAGTTTACCGTGGTAAACGTTCAGGAATGCATTAAATAATGCACCCCTGAATACAGCCAATAGCCAGCAATGCAATCACAAAGAAGTAGTAGGAGGAAGGGAAAGAACAAACTTGCAATTATAGCACACACATTCCCTTTAGTAATTTTTTCATGTCTTAGAAGCCTTATGTCTATTGACCATTACCTTTTACAATAACACCTAAAGATATTAGTACAGACCACACAATGCCCAATCCAAGACCAAAAAAAAAGGCAAATTACCACCACAAATAACCTATATACCCTATATGCTATGGAAAATGTCAGTTTAGCATTCTAACTCATACTTTTTGGTCTGTAATTTTTTCTTTTCTCTAATTCTGCCTGCACCTCCTAGGCTTTCTAATCCAAAATAAGTAATTTTTGGCTAACCTTTAGGCCTTGCCTGAATTCAACTGCCCTTTCACACACTTGCAGTATTTTATATTACACTGCCACATTCGTCAGATTTGATTTATCAAGAGTATTGAGAGCTCAGCTGTTGTTTGACATGCACATTTCAGTAGTCACCAAAAGCTCAACAGGATCACACTTTCCCAGTGCTGGTAATTCATAGGATCATATAGCCTTCCACCCTATTTTTGTAGCTGCACAAGTGTTTCTTCCTCCTATGTTTTATTAAGGGGGAAGAATTATTGCAATTAATACTTAATTGCAATAATATTTTTCTAAAGAGTTTCCTACCCTAGCAGATAACCTCTACTACTGCTGAGGAACCTCCAAGTCAAAAATAGTGAAGTGTTAAGCATTAACAAAGACAAAACCACAAGCAGAAACATAGTCCAAAATTACAAAAACTATTTTTCTTCTCATCTGAGGGCATTTGCAGGTTCCTGCCCATGTTTAACACAGTGTAACAAATAATTACAAGACATTCATAGAATTCTTTTTGTGTTAAAGAGACTTAAGATACACAGATACACACTGTCTTCAATATTTATTGCTCTACAAGCAATGCTGTTGGTGACCTATTTTAAGACACATATCAAGTACATGAAACAGTTCTGTAACATTTGTTTTGCCTCATACCTGCCACCTTGTATTGTTGCTTTCAACTATACCTCACAGAAAGTGTAGCAAGCATAAGGCTGATGCAAAAAAATAGTCTACCCCACATCCAGGAAGCACAAGTAGAGCAAAAAAATATGCATGTTTCTCCTATTTCCTAAAATATGATTTTCCTATTTTTCTCTGCAACCTGTAATACAGATTAAATTAGACAAAATGGAGAGCTTCTCATTATACTTTTTCACTTCTCCTGTCCATTCAATACTAAAAGATCAGAAAAAAGGGCAGAATATTCCAAACTTCTCAAAATACATGCTTATAAACACTAGGAGGGGAGAAACAACAGAAGACACTATCCTGCCTCAAATATTTTGTAATTATGTCAGCAAAAAATCCCGTCTTAGCTATGATTTTTACTTTAGAGCAAAGCAAATCAAATCCATGCACATACCACAACAGCAGCTAACAAGGAAAAAATACGTATGTATGTAGGTTTTCTTTATTAGAAGCTTCAAAGCAAAAACCAGAGAATGAGGAAAATAGAGGGAATGCATTATTCTTTACTCTAGTTTGATGAAGAAATGTCCAAATACCAAAAGAGGTTCTGCCTTCAGTGGAAAGGTATTTACACTTTAAAGGAACCTCATGAGAAATACAGAAATTTGAATGCCATAAAAAGCCCACCTCTAACATAAAGACTAAATAGAAGCTTTGTTAAAAGGGTGTATGTGTAGTCATATAAAATGAATATAGAATTAATAAAACAGAGCCTTATCATTCATAATATACTTTTTAAGACAAAACAATGTAATATTCAGGACAATGAATTTCTACAAGAAAATAATCTATATTAAAATGTGAGGAGTTAGATATTTCCACACTTCACTTAAACACAAAGACTTGACTTTTTGGTGTCCAGTACCTTAGGGTCATACAGAGAGCTGCAGACACTGTGTAGAGACTATCTTGAAAACCAGCCATAAGGCTCATTTAGTCAATGCCTCAATAAAAATGGTAGGTTTATAACTGTCAGCAAGCATTTGCAAACATTTAGAGAAAACAGGGCAGTTATTTGTTCATGCAAACTTTCTCATGTCTTTGATGGCAGTGTTTACTGCTGCAGCAGTGTGTTATCTGCCAGATTTGGTTTATGTTTCTTTCATTATGTATTAATAGTGTTAGTTCTGAAACAGAGAAAACAACACAATAAGAACAAAACCAAAGGTTCTCAGGGATGTCACCTGTGCTATCAACTTCTGTAGGGCTGTGGGAACAAGACAAAGGCTCTTCCTCTGAGTCAGAATCGGAATCAAGAAGCATGCGAGAACTGGAAGGCTTAGTGGCAATACTGACAGAGGTAGAGGAGTGCTGATAGGTAAAGGACATGGATTCCATAGTGTGGGATTGAGTGATATGGACTAAACATAAAGCATAAAGGAGGAAAAGTAGAAAAGAAGTCAAAATAGAATCTCTAAGAGAGTATTAGTTTTACATTTTATCACATACGCACAGTAATTGCAAAATAACCACCAAAATAAAGTGAAAGAAATATTTAGTTCTAATGGGCCATAACAGAATTAAAAAAAACCCTATATAAATAAATAGAAAGTGAAGTACTACAACAGACAGATTTAGTTAGCAGGTGAGCAAGTGATCACTATCAAAGGATTGGTAAGATGGTAGAAATAGATAAAGATAAGAATCACAGAATCATCAGAGCATCATTTTAATACTCCAGTTTCTATGGAAATCACTGGTATGAACCCAGTTAATGCAGAAATATTAATAAAATTAACATACCAGGGAATCCATCATCTGCCTCAGCCTCTCCAGGTCCACTCCCTATGCTACTGTTGTCCAGCCCAATGTGCAGTGACTGCAGCTGGGAACGAAGCTGTTCAATGTCACTGTCTTTGCTGTCCAGAGTCATCTGCAGTTCAATCCGTATCTGACTCTCTTCTGCTATTTGCTGCAGGGATAAATTGCAAGATTCCCTATTATCACAATATTTGGTTACTCAGAGAAAATGATGCAGAATTTGTAGCCAATCTCAATATACATTCTGTGTATTTCTTCTGGTTGGGGAAATTCAGAAATGGAGACTGGATATGCTACCTAAAAGTCTGTATCAACAGTAAAATTTTACAGAAAATACTGGAATGTTTATATTTACAAAAGGATCTTACAGCCTGCATTTCATTTATTTCCTTCTGATATTTGATCATCATCTGGGTTAATTTTTCTCGTTCAGACTTCAGTTCCATATGCAGCTTCCTATTTTCCTTTTCCTTCCGCCGTACATCAGTGTCAGCTCCACGTTTGACTGGACCCTTCCGATTCATGATTTCAGCCAATTTATTCACAGCCTTCCCATGGGAAAGAAAAAAGTGACAAAAACCACACTAATAAATACATAGACTTATGTTGTGAAGAAATAAAAGTCTTCTCTTTGTATATAACCAGGCACTTCCAACTATAAACTAAGACCTCTACAACCCAGTACTACAAGCTTGCTTTAATTCAATGTATCACACAAAATATAAAGGAAGGTAATTATGTAATTTTGACTTGAAGCAAGCATTAGCTGTGTGAGCACTTTCATTCATTTAAATAATCCCTTCCATTTTCACTAGATAGACCTAAAATATGTCTTTGTATTAAAATGCCACTTGTTCTAAAAAACAATCTAGATTAAAATCAGAAATGTACGTCTTTATAGAACTTGTAGAGGTATGTAAATCAATACTGAAACCAGTAACATATCAAATCATTTGACAGAAATGAAGGCTTTTGCTGGTAGAATACATCTGGATTAGAAGTTCCCCTATTATGAATCATAAGGATCCAGTTTCACTACACTGAAAGTCTACTTAGAAGAAGGGAAAAAACCCCAATATATTTTCTTTTGGAGCAAAAACAAATAAAGCAATACTGGTATATATCAATATTTTATAATGGAAAGTATTCTATTAAAAACTATTTGATTCATGAACACTGTGTCTACATGCATTTGAATATATTTGCTTACCTGGGTTTTTAATGTTCTTTCATTCAACAACTGTTTCTCAAATTGTGCTTTAATATTTCCTACATTTGCTTCTTCTTCTTTTAGCTTTGTAATTTCTGTAGCGAGGTAATGAAAAGAAAATCTATGAAAACTCATGACAAATGCATATAGTATTATTAAAGAACAAACCTCATTTCAATTTAAATCACATTTGATTCAGGTTACGTACGTTCTTGTGCTTCCTTCAGTTTATTGTTTAGTTCTTCTTTCTCATTAGCAAGGTTAGCCACATCACTGGTTAGTGTCCTATTTGCTTCCTCCAACTAAAACAAAAAAAAATTACATGTGACCATGTAACAAAACTCATTTGGCAAAAAAAGCAGCATCACAAGACAGAAGGAAGTGCTGCAGAGTGAGACCAGGATAAGAATAAGAGGACTTGCTGAAGGAGGGGTAGGGGCACAGAAGAAAGAATGGTCAGAGAAATGCATGGAAAAAACACAGTAAAAGATTCTTGAATTTCAATCATAAGAAAGAAATAGTTTTAAAACATTAGGTATACTTGAATATCTCTAGATCTGCTAAAGAGCAGTGGATAACTCAAACTGCAAATAAAGCTCATGTACAACCTCTACCAAAATTACAGATCACGTAACTCACTGAGGCTATGGTGGCATCTTTCTCAGTAAGTTCCTGTTTATGCCTCGCCATCATCTCTTTAATCTCCAGCTCTTTCATAATCTTCTCTTTTTCCAAATCAGAGTACTGTTCTTCAGCAATGGAACGGGCAAGTTGTTCTGAATCTGCTTTTGTCAAAGTAATCTCTAGCTGAGCAGCCAAGGAATCTCTGCAAATTATTGATACATACTTTTAACTTTAAAATGGGTAGGTTAGGGAGGAAAGAAAACAGCAAAAAGCCAACCTGATCTTTTATGTATTAGTAGTCCAACTAGCAAAACCTACCTCTCATCCTGTAACTCTTGTATCTTTTGCTGCATTTCTTTACAAATTTTGGTCTTTTCCTCACATTCTTCTTTAAGTTCTCGCACTTGTGTCTTATAGAGAGTCTAGAATTTAAAGTTGGAAAGAAAATTATGTGATTTCTATACTCTTGAAGGTCCACAAAATTTAAACAAGTTGACATGGTATGCAGTTCCTTAATCACACTAATTAGAGTATAATTGTGCAATGCCTTCTTGAAACTTATCTAAATGTCATCATCGTTCAAAAATGTGCTTTGGTTATTTTACTTCGTTGTTTTTCCTTTTTTAATTTGTATATTTGTGAATGGGTAGATGTATGATTTACATTCCCTTTGTATGTATACATATTGCTAAAGATACTCTAAATGTGAAAATCACTATTTTGTACAAAATCAGAAGTATCAGAAGCAGAGAAAATAATTAATTTATTTTTCTCTACTATTTTAAATCTTGTCTCGTGTAATTAGGCATATGGAGTTTAGATTATAATTATACAAATCCATAAAACCAATAGGACAGTTAAAGAACAAAAAGAAATACAGGAATATGGGAAAAACCAACTAGAAAATAATTTTAAATTCAAAATTTCATGGAATCAATATAAATTTAGAACTCTGAAGAAAATGAAAGAAACATTATATTGCTCTGTCCATTCAAATGACTGACTACAGGTCAAGTGACAGATGACTCGAAGTGTACTTACTGCAGGGATTTCAAGACAGGTTGTCTCTCTGACCCATCTACAGCAGTCAACTGACCTCAATTCTCCCTTTCTTTCCTTTAATGTGTGTAACATTTTCATCTATAAAACTTTAGGTAAGCCTTCTCACTGACCTAAATCCACAAGAAAATCTTAATTTTCTGTTAATATTGAAACAAGCCTTTTGGCATCTTATGCAGTGTGACTGGCTGTGCACTGTTAATGAAAATTGACCTCCACAAGCCAGTGATGATGATTTTTAAGTATGCTACCTATTTATTCTGGTGCACCTTGCCACAATAAATGAAAAACTGCCGAGAGATCACTACCAAGTTTGGTCGTAATGTAAAATTTCCTTCTGAGCTGTAGATGCATATGTATTGTCACATCACATGAGAATACAACTTTTCTCTATCATACAGCATGGAAAAGGCTTGAAACATGCATGAGATTATTTACACTGTGGAAAAATTAGCTGCTTGACTACTCCCACTGAACTCCCCTACAAAGCTGAGACATTTCTCAACATGAGCTCTTTTGTGCTGCTCAGTGATCAAGATCAAGGCAGCACACAAAACACTGGAGACAGGCACAAGAAAAACAAGTAGCTTTGGGTTAGACATGTGAAATGTCTGATGGCTGAGGGGGAAGAAGAAAAGCTAACACACTCAGTAAACAGATTAATATAAAAATAAAGCAGCATAAAACATACTGAGAAATACTGCTCAGCTTCAAGCTGGTCTTGAAGCTCTTTCATTTGTCCATCTGCATCTTGACGTTCCCTAGAAAGGAAGAACATGCTTTAGAGATACAAAGACATTCCAAAACAGTAAACAGAAAAGCCAGCATTCACACTCTTGAGATCTCCAGCAATTTTTTGACCTAAATATCATCAACTATTAAACCTGAAGCTTCCTCTGGGTGCCAGCTCTCTTCTTCACTTGTACAGCTAAGAATACTGCACTAATAACAAGTCAGTTTAATACTGCTAACACACTAACTACAACAGTGTCACAAAGTTTAACTCGTAAGAGACACTGATAAAGTAAACAACCATCATCAGAATCTTATTTCCATGTAAAATGTCACTGATCTGACTGGTTGTTTTGGGTGTCTTGTTTGCTAGAGCAGTCTGTGAATGTCAGTATTCCTTGGCACGCATATTTTCTTGAATTCATCTGTTATTTAATCAATAGTCAGTTCCATAACAACAGAAATGTAGCAGAGAAGACTTCTGCCAGTCTTTTATGGCCACCTTCTACACGACTAACTGCACTTTTATGGCCACCTTCTATATGACTAACTGCAGCTGGCTGACAGAAAGGCAAAGCACAGGGAGACAAAACATCCAAAGTCATAAAGGAGCTAGGATTGAGATTTATCTGATACATGTGGTAATCTGGTCTTTTCATTCACAAGAATGTTCTTTATGTAAAAAATAAAATAGTTTCTTTCCTTACTTCCTATCAGGTGCAAATACTACTTGTAAGACCTTGAAGAACTACTGACACTCCTATCTGAAGGTCCAACAGATGTGTTTAAAGATCTGTAGTACTAGATATTTTCAATGGTTATGCTTTGTAGCTCTGCAGCAGTATTCATTTCCAACTCTGACAAGCTCTCCTAGACTAATAATTCCAGTAACTTTCCTCTTCACTGAAGTCCTAAATCATTTAAAAAAAGAACCTAGACCTTCAGTTACATAAGTGTTGCTCTGAAGTTTTCAGTCTCATATTTAACCTGTGTTTTCTAAGATTTTCAGGATAACAAACATCTTTCAATACAAACCTATACAATCACTAAGGCAAGTCACACTTAGAGTCACTGTAAATTATTTTAAAGAACAATTAAGTTTTGCACTGCAGAATACCATATTCTTTGCAGCAATTTTTTAAAATTAATTTTGCTCCCAGCTTTTGTTCCAAAAATATTTTAAATCAATAACATGACTAAAACATATAGAGCAACTTGCATACTTGCGAAGTTCATTGTTTTGTTTTTCCAGACTTAATTTGATTTCCTGAAGGTGATTATTCTCCTGTTTTAACTGCTTCTCCGACATTCTCAAGGTGTTGACCTGCTGTGTTTGCATCTTGAGGTCATTTTGAGTGAGACAGCGCTTTTGTGTTTCTTGTTCTATTTTTAATGTCAAGTTTTTTACCTGAAAAAGAAGCAGAAACCTGTGAATTTTACAGACCTATACAGGAAAACAACATTTAAACAGTCTCTAATTGACTTCCTTTACATCTCTTGGAAAATCAAAGCTGCTTCCTGAATAAAGGCATTAGCACACATTAAATTACCTAGTTTTTCCATGTCAATCTCACAACATTTACCACTATAGAGGACAAACCTTTTAACATAAATAATGCTGAAATTTATCAGAAAATGTCACCACATTCCATGAAGTAGACTTTTAAAAGTTTCAAGGGTAGAGAAGGAAAACTTTCTTGACATTTTCATTCACAAATATTCCTAAATACAGCTATAACAGGAAAAATACTAAGACATTGAAAACAAGGTTTGACTCAAGACTCCTTCTGTCAGTGCTCCTTACATCTTCACTCAGAATATCCTTTTGCCGAAGGAGCTCATTTATTTTCTGCTGCGACTGTTTGAGATCACAGTCCAACATGGAGCGCTGCTTCTCAGCTTCCAACAGCCGATTCTCCACTTTCTGCTTTAAAGCTCTCTCTTCCAAAAGTTTCTTTTCCATTTCTGTGAAGTAAATGATATAAGACATCAGTGAAGTGTAAACAGCAGATTTTGGAAGCCAAAAGGAAGAGGATGTCCACCCTGTACTAACAATAAGCCACGTTTTTCCTTTTAAAGCTGAAGAGAAAGACTACTTAAGAAGTGATTCATTAAAATTTTCACAGTAGATACACACCCAGAGGATGCTTTTTCAAGCATTTCTGACAGAGCTATTTCCTACTTTTGAGCTTCTAGATAACTTTCAGTTTATCTGCAACACCTCTGAGATGAACAAAACGGGTGGAATTTTAAAAATAAAACATTTAAATCTACTGTGCTCTGACTGCGATAATATATAATCAAAGAGCTGAAGCTGTTTGGGCACCTGATATGCCAAGTGACTCAACCATTATTACTGAATCATTCTTGCTTCTTTTGAAGATCTGCATGCTCAAATTTTTTGTGAATGCTCTGCAATTGGAAGGACAGGATCTGTAGGTAGCTTTTAAATTAGCTGCAATAAACATAAGCCATTTAATTCAAAAGTAAGAGCTATTTTATGGATTTTTTTGGCAATTATCCCTGCCTTCAAGATGTTTCAGTTGTCATGAGGTGCACCAGAATACGCACAATGAGAGATTATATTATCTACTTTATACAATTCACACCCAAGTCCAACTATGACATCAAATACATACCTTTCATGGCTTCAGATTTTGCTTCCTCTATAGACTCATAGATCTTATTTTTGTCTGCTAACCGTGCTTTTGTGGCTTTATGTTCAGCTTCTTCTTGTTCAAGGTTCTGCTGCATAACTTTAAATTTATATGTCATATCTATTTCCATGTTGCTCTTTTCCTGTTAAAGAAAAAATAACATTGAAATAAAACATTAAATACACCAGGTTAGTGGCAGAATTTTGAACAACAGTAACATGCTGCTTGGAAGGATGCTTGGATAGAACAGAGAGCTCATGCTAAGGAACGGAGAACTCATTTCCATAAATGTTTTTTTGTGAATGCCAAAGTGCTCTAAAAATGTACAAAGACATCCCCAGTTGCAAACAATTACACAATTACTGCCTTAACAACCAATATTCTGTAGTAAGAGCAGCTCAAAGATTAAGTTTATTGAAGAGATTTTTCAAGCCTTTTATTTCAGTAACAGATTTATTTTAAAAATCCTATTAGCACAGGTTATTTTCTTTTTCGCAATAATGAGAGTTCAAAAAAACCTCCACATATTAAATGAAATGTAGCTAATGTACATTAAGGTACACACCTGAGTACATAATTAAGTACTTAATTACTTTAGCAGTAAAATGTATCATAATTGTATGGGAAATGATGTCTTTTTTTCCCCCCCACTTCTCAAATCGGAAAAAAACACCAACCTCCCCTCCCCAAAAAACCCCAAACAAACAAAAAAAAAACCCCAACAAACCAAGCCTTATTTTTTTGTATAGGTTTAGTTGCAATGTCTCAAATAATATAAGTACAAATTCAAAAATACTGTAAGAATGTAACACCAATAATGTTCATTTAGCAGTGCTGTTACCTTTTCTAAATCCGTGAGCTTTTCTTGCAATTGTCTTTTCTCCATTTCCAGTTTGGCTAATGCACTCTTTCCATTTTTCACTTCTTCTTCAAGGCTAGATATTCGACCTTAAAATTACCAAAATATTAATGGGGCTGTGGTCAGTGTGTGAAAACAAGACTGTATTTTATCTATTCAGAGATAACATTTTAAAAAATATAACAGCTTCTCATTCTGACTATTAAGAATGTCTCCTTTTGGGGTGATTCTAAAAGTTTCCAATAATGTTCTATAGGTATCACCACACATTTTTTCTTAAATGCTATTTACAATTACGTAACGTTTTATAAAACAGCACACTTACCTAGTCACAGTCTGAAACTGAAATAACACCACCCACACCAGAAAAAAGAAGTAATCTTAACTTCAGAAGATTTGCAGAAATACCTTGTAAATCACTGATAATCTCTGATCCATGACTTCGATCTCTCCTTTCTGATTCTAGAGCTGACTGAAGATTGAGGTACTCCTTCTCCAGTTTGAGTTTTGCATTCTCTAGCAGGCAATTCTTATCTTGCAATTCTCTGTTATTAATTTCCAGCTGCTGGATTTGCTTTGTGCTTTCTGTCTGGTTCTTCCTTAACCTGGCTGCAGTGTCAGACTCTGACCGCAGCAAAGAATTGGCTTCATCCAACTAAGATTGATAAAAACACACTTCAGAAACAATTAAAATATAATTCCCACTATTTCTACTACAGAGTACTACATTTTATGGATTAAAGAAATAAGGAGTGTATTTTAAGATTACTTTTGAACACCAAAACTTAACAAGAAAAAACAGCTTTTAAAACCTAACTGCACATTCAAAATCCTCCACTGTTACCAAAATCTGTATTCAAGCAGTGATTACTTTAAAATATAGCTATGTATATAAAGCTGACATACCTGTCTTTGTAGTTGATTAATTTTTTCATTTGATATTTGAGAGTTCTGATTCCTCTTTTTTAAATCTTCGAGTTGGTCTTTCAAACTGTTAACTGCAACAAAAACAATTCAACATTGTTAATCACTGTAATGAAAACCCTTGAATTGGAACTATAATTAATTTATTTTAAGTATTAAAAACCCACATCAAAATGGAACCTTCAAGCATGGTTCAACATACCCTCATTTTCCAAATTGCGTTTCTTATCTGCTTCATGTTCTGCTTTCCTCTGGTATTCTGTATTCTTATGCTGAAGAAGAGCCTTCTCTCTCTCTAACTGCCTGACTGCAGACTCTACATTCTTCCTTGAAGTTATCTGGATAGATTTAAAAAAATACACCACTAATTACACACACAGGAGTGGTATTCTTTTACAATAAAAACACAACTCTTGCACTCAGTTTAGTCTGTAATGGAGGCAGCCAGTCCATCTGCCTGCTGCAAATATTACGTATCAGAACACGTGGTCAAATCCAGCCCAGGATGTCTATGGCCAGGAGCTTTGCAATTTAAATACTGTTTGATCATCTGGATTTGACAAACCTGGTAGACCTGCCTAAGCAGTCACTCTGGGAGCAGAGAAACATACATGTAAAAGTAAGGTCTTGACATGCACCCACATGAGCCATACATTAAGTTGTACACAGCCACATCTAAATTTGTAGAAGCAGTAAGGTGCAAAGCTGGGCAAGAAATAGGGTCCTTTTACTAACATCAAATAATCCAAAGTATGGTCTTCCTTCTCTGGAAACACTACTCTCACACCTTCCATTTTTAAAATATGTATGGGATATTTGTGTCATGCTGTCTGCCAACTTAAAAATATGGTAAAAATCTAGTTCTAGAAAGAAATGAGCAGTTACAGTAGAGAAATCATAATAAAAATATTTTAGTAGTGATAACAATTTCATGCTTGTGAACACCAAGAAATCGGCTGGTGTTATTTGCTATAAAATATACAGCTACTCAAAAGCAATGTGCTGTTATTGAAGGGAAAAATCTACGCACAAATGTTGAAGTTCTAATTCCAGTAAGAAATCTATGGCCTTACCTCTTCATCAAGCTCTTTCGCTATCTTCTCTAAACGAACACTTGTAGACCTGAACAAATTTGAAAAATAATTTTAAACCCTACTGATAATACAGAAATTAGAATGCTTGGATTTGTTTCACTAATTTTATATAAGGTGCTTTTGTCTCTTTATTTTTATGCAAGATACTCTATTTTAAGCAAAAACATGAAACCTCAAAGGACTGGTGAAATCACTAAACAGTAAGATTCTTATAGGGAGTTAAAAGCAAAAAAAACCTCAACAAACCCCGAAATATCAACCCCAGTAGTCAAAGGAGCAGCAAGAATTAAGCCAGCAACTTACAGTGAGATCTGCTAACAGGACTGGGAATCCCCAAAGTGGATTAAAATGCTTTTAAGCATTCCAAAACAAAAGGTCTAATAAAACATCTTTATAAACATACCAAACATGTTGAAACATTCTCACCTGTACTTCTGTTCTAGTTCATCTTTGGCTTGTAATTCATTACTGAGCTGTTCTTCTAGCTTGCTTAGTTTTTTCTGAAACTGTGTAAAATGTCAAAAAAGCATGGCCCACATATAAAAATATACTTTCACAGAAAACAAAAGCAATTCAATTAAATAAAAAATAAGGGAAAGGGAGGAAAATTAATTCAATCTTCCAGTATATTATTTTAAAACCATCACTAGAAGGTTACATCTTTACATGGTATTAATTCTGATAATTTTACATATATGGATTTATAGCAACAAAATTTGCTGTGTACTGAATTGAATTGAACCATCACAGAATTAAGTGCCACAGATTGTGAGTCATTAAATTTATATGGGCAAAAAACATTGTTACCGGCCCTTTGCTGTGCTCTGTAGCCAGAGACTTTCCACTGGAGCAGATGTTTTTGGATAGCATTTTCTAAATGAAATGAAAAAATAAAAAAGGGGTGTACATGACCAAATTGGACAATATTAGATAATATGGCTAAACATGTTGAATGACCTCACATAAAGAATTTTTTATTTTCACACCTTGGAAGCTAATGAACACTTTGGAAATGCTTTGGTTTGCTTACTAAAATATTTTTAAGAAATAATTGTGAGCCCAGTACCCAAATATTAATGAAATAAATTATAAATAATGAATTTTGGATTAATCTCATGACTTCAGGCTTTCAAATGCATTTATTTTCCTCCTTTCCTCCTCCTCCTCTACCCCCCAAACACGAAATATAAAAATATGGTTTTCCAAAACACTTTATAACTGTTACAATTAGCAGATTTCCACAACAGGAACATTGACAAGGACATCAAAACCGGAGATTTGTTGCTTGAGAAAATACAAATAAAATAAGTTGTCAAAGTGAAATGCAAAATATTACCATCTGCATTTACTAACACAACATAAAGCAAACATCATGAATGTGACCATATGTATTTTAAACAGCAGTACCATTTCTATTTAAAATGTGAAGGCTAAAACTATTCATCTATTCATCAATGACTGGAAGGAAGTGGAGTCTAATGAAGTTGTGCATTTATTTTTATCTGATCAATACATAATGCATTTCCGTTATGTATTTTTTTAAACTTTGAAAAGAAATTGTAAGTTTTAAGAAATGTTAACAACATCCTATCTACACTTGACTAATACAAATGTTTAAGTAACATAATGAAGTAAGTATATGAAAATACCATTGCTTTTCCAGTCATGCAAATTTAAATTCATTTGCCAATCTTCAAAAGCTGGATAAACAAGCTCCATATGCTCTAGCTGGAGTATGATTTAAACATTCCTTTATCCCTGCAGGTGACAATTTACTTTTTCAGACTCTGAATAAATCAGTCATGAATCATTAATAGAAGTGTGGGACCTTCACAAGAGTAATGCTGTCTGTAGGAAAGAGAGCCTCACACACTGTCCTTCCAAACAAATTCTGGATTCAAAAAGAATTTGAGAAAAATCTGTATTAATTTATCTTTAAACTATTGTACCTTAACACTTGATTACAACTGCTTCAAAATACAACTGGTTTACTGCTAACAATTTGGTGAATAAACATTAAAGATACTTCACATCCACACAAAATTATGAAGGAATTTTTTTATTGCTTTCATAATTCAGATACTATACTTACCTCTTTGCTGTCCTGTAAACAGAAAATATCATTTTTATTGAGGATCATTAAAAGACAAAGAGCTCATCACAAAACTGTTTCAACACTTATTTCAGACTTTGTCTTTTCTTAACAGACTTAATAAACTTAATCATCCCATTAATACTAAGGAAAAAAGGCACTAACCTCATTTTTACTAGATTGCACAGATTCATTTTCTCTGCAAGACTGAGAGGAGTCACTTAGCAACCTGTCAAAAACAAAAACAAATCCCTCCAGCTCTTACTCACGTTTTCAACAACTCTGGCAACCTTGCCATTTTAATCAATTCTCTCAAATCTCAATTTGTCCCATGCTGCTCTCAGAATGAAGCTTGTTTTATTTTGGTGTTAGTGCATCTTTCTGATTTGAATTGTTCCTTAATAGAATGCTTCCAAAACTACAGCAGCTTGAAATTTTTTAATTAATATAATTATTTCCTGATTATTCAAGATGAATTCTAGCAAGTTATTATGCTGTGTAAGCTTTCTTCTAAAATAACTAATAAAAATACACTAAAAAAATAAAAATCTATCCAAATTTTAACCCTAATTGATTTTTTAAGATATTGTGTAATTTTGTGCATATAAAAATACACTGTTTAATCAGAGTTATTGAAATAATTGAAAGAGTAAAAAATCATTTTACTCAAACTTGACATTTTGTATCTTCACAACTGGACATAAATTAATATAATGCAAGGAATAATTTATGTATTTAGAGTGAAAAAAAGAAAGAATATAAGAAAAAAATGTGCAGTTATTTTTTTTAAAATGCATATTCATGTATCACATACAAATTGTCTCTGTAATAGGTAAATCCTATGAAAGGCAGCTGGTTTCCCACGAAGGCTTTGGGGATTGGAAAGGTCTCCACATCTCCCTTGTCGTCCTCAATGTCATCAAAATTACTGCTATCTATATCACTGCTAAGCTCAGGAACAACAGGAGCAGCAGCTATAAAAAGGGGAAAAAAAGATGCATTTCACTCCAAGACTCAGTCACTTGCTATATACAGGTATCTCTCTACTGTATTATAAAAGACTGTATTATATGTTGTCCTTAAATAACTTGGAGTTAAATACATATTAACTAGACAGCCAATCTGGAAATATTACTAGGAACAATTTTTTCTAGAGCAATCTATTTTTGTATTCATTGCCTAATGCATAGACCATTTAGTATGCAAGACATATTTGCTCAGGTAATCACACTTGAGAATATAACTTCAACTACAATTTTTAAACTTCTTAGTAAATATATAACTTTAGAAGTTATGACAAGCTTATGAGAACTGACATACTTTTCTTTTTTACCTAAAGCTATCAGGTTCTCAATACCTTACATGAAAAGCAGTAAAACTGACAAGACCACTGTCAAACTACTGTCTTAATTACCAGAAGATTAAAAGTAAAATGCAAGAAAACAAAAAAAGTCTCAAAAGAAAAAAAAACAAAACCAAAACCAGAGAAACAGAACCTAACATGCATTCCTTTTAGTTAAAATTCTGAACCCTCCAATTCCATTGTTTAAAATTGAAACTTCTACATCAAAAATATGATAATAGAATTTTTAAACTGATTTACTTACTCTCTCGAATGTTGTCCCAGTTCCACTGATCACTTCTGAAGAAAGGGTGATGCTTTATTTCTTCAACCCCATTTCTCCCAAGTCGCACATCTCTAAACAACAATTAATCCAGAGTCACATTAGGAAAAATAGCTACTTTTGTTTTTGTTTTTTTTAAATTTTTTTAAAATTCTGACTTGTCTATAAGCAGCAATGAAACTTTCAGTACAGATTGTCTGTGCTAACCACACTAATGGTCAAACAAAAACAAAATTGAAAAACCACCAACCACTAATGTGCAGTTTCTTATATAAAATTTACTGATTCTTAGCATGCACTCTGCCTGTGACTGCTAAAATGTCCAGAATCTGGAGTCTGCCACGTGGGGAGTAAAGCAAGAAAGTGAGCACTGAGGCAAAAACTAAGAAAAAACTAAAAACACAAACAAAAACTCAACACCCTTGGGGGAAATAAAACTGCAGAACTTACGTGTCTGCCAAACCACATGACAGACCGTAAGACGCAAGTGAAAGAAGGTCTGACTTGCTGCACAGAACAGTTATTCAAAGCTGGACTAAAATAAATATTCTAAGAATTCCATCCTCTGCCCCACAACTAACCCTGACACGTCTCTTGCTGATATTTGCCGTGAAGTAAATCTTAAATGCAGCAAGAAACTTTTAGTTTGAACAGAGGAGTCTCTCTTGAAACTACGTACAAGAACAGGACATAAAAACAATGCATGGAAAAGAAGCCATAAATCACAGGGTCAATGTTTAGTCCTTCTTTAAGTGCTTCAGCAGTGATCACGCAGCATCTGTTTCAAATAAATTGCTCGAGCCCTGTGTTAAACATAAACAGGAAGAGGGACACACGTAGTAGAAGTCCACCTTACTACATTTACACTATTAAATTCTAATCATATTTTCTCTCTAGCCTTCAGCTACTAAGGGTGAAAAATGCTGATAAATAAAGCACATCCTTCCTGACCAACTGCAGGCTTGCTCAGCAGAGCAAACAATCTCTCTTTGAATGCAAAACCCATTATAAGGCACTTTGTTTTCCTAATTCCTCCTTCTATAGTGGCCGGATGCCCTGCTCCAGCCAAGTTCAGGTGGTCACAGGAAAGCATAAGAAGGCATCATTGATCCAGAGTTAACTGTGGACCTACACTGTTGTTCTTTTAAATCAGTAAAATTGAAGATTATCTCTGCTTTCTGAAAGTAAGCAAAATGTCAATGTTCAGGTCAAGAACAAAATTACACAGGTTAATTTCAATAAGTGGCTTAGTTCCATCAAGGGAAACTTCTAGGATATTTTTTGGGAGCCAAAACAACAACATTGCAGGTTTGTTAGCCATATTTACCAATTAATGCAACAAAGCAAAAGAAAAAAAAAACCAGTAAATACATGCTTACTTTCAGAAAAGTATTTCCTTCCACTTTTTTTAAGTAACTCTCACATAGACACTGAGCAAAACAATTCTGTCCCTGCCTTGGAGGTTACGAATTACTTTCAGCCTTACAAGTTTGTTAGTGCAATTGGAAGGATTTGTTCAGCACAAACTGTGTTGTTAACAAGAGCTGTCAGAACTGCTCATAGAAATAAAATACAATACCTGGAAAAAACACCTCAGAAGAAAAACTAGAGAACAGGAGGTTTGGCAGAAGAGATTTGAACAGAAATCAGGAGAAGTAGGAGAAGGAATTAATTTTTACAATGTACCATCCAAAATAAAAAGAAGTGCCAGAACAGTATGTGCACTTACCTATCAGTTAAAAAGGCACAGATAAGGTTCTTTGCATGCTTAGAGATTTCCACATCATCAGGGAAATGCAATGAGTTCTTATGATCCATAATTTTACTATATGTTCCTACTAGTGAGTCTGCATAAAAAGGAGTATCACCTGAAAATAAAATAGTAAATTGGCTGTGATTTTATATCATGTTTAAGGGTTATGTGAATAGAATAAGACAGAAAAGATAATGAAAAGTCTACAAGCAGTTTACCTAGAAGAGTCTTTTATTAAGAAAAAGAAAAAATTTGGACATACATTGTACAAATAATGTATACTACTAAAAATATTCCTTCCCTAAAATGTCTGTGTTACAAACTATACCATTTTCCATCCTGTCTATCATTACCAAAATTTTGCCTGGGAATTACATCTTTTGTTCTGCCTTAAAGCTCTCAATATATTTTCTAATTTACATAATGGCCGACACCCATGTGAATCAATCTTTAAACATTCCAAGGGTAAAATGGACCAAAACTCATTAAAGACTTGCTCATGCACATTTGTTGGAAGGAATCCACCAAAGCTCTCTGAAGATCATTTCAGAGGCACACAGTCTATCCTCCCTAAGGCATGCCAGCTCTGAGCAGGAGCCTTCCCAGTGTGTTACCACACTGTTAAACCCATATTAATAAATCTTGTTGACTGACAAATTACATCAGCTTGAGTGCTCATATTAACATGGAAGGTGGTTTTTAAAATAATTGACTTTTCTCACCCAGAGGTTTCCAGCCTAGGCTGTAGTTAAAGATATTTGCAAAGGAACTAGACTTAAGAAAGGTAAAACTGGGGCAAGTGAAAAGAATGGTTTGTGATAGAAGCAGCTGACAATCAAATTAACTGGCAAGATTCTTAACATACAAACGGTTTGGGTCTGTAATCAAAAAGCTGCAACTTTCACAGGAATCCTTTCTCCCAACCAATCCACAGGTTTAACAGAGAAGGTGAACAAGGTGAACGTGAGCTGGGTTCTCTCCTTGGTTCTGGTGTGCTGCGTGCAGGCAGGAATCACCCTGCAGCCTTCAACTAGGAACTGAGCATCTCCAAAGCCACAAACATGAAAAAATGTACACAAACCAATGGACAACAACCACTCTGCTTTTGAAAGAACAATCCCAACTTTTGTCTCGTTCTGTCGTTTTATAGAAAACTAAGAAAGTAGTACACACCAGCTTGAACTTAACTTCTGGACTTTCAGTAAATTTATTAGGTTGCCATGCCAGTGCATTGCAGCTGGGAATCACTGATATTTGCTGCTGCCTCCCTCTTTCCCAACCTTCTGCTTCTGTCTTGGAAACAGCTTTGATTTTGGCCACACCTCAAAACTATCTTAAGTCACTGAACTAAAATTAGGATTCATCCTGTGACCAACATTTTACAGTTTAGTCAAGCACACAATAAAATTTTCATTTCATAATAAAATTACCATTTTCATTAGTTCTGTGGCTTTATCGAAACCAGAATACCAAAACAGTTTCTGTGCTTTCTTTGAAGTGCAAAATTTTAGAAGACCATAGCCAGAATCTGATACATAAGTACAGATAAAAACAGATACTTTCTACCAGTATGTGGGATATGGAGAAATTAAGTAATATTTTCCTCCTAGATACAAGAAGGAAAAAAAAAGAGGCTCTGAAATGCTGAGAAAACATTCTGGACAGCTATGCCCAATATTTCAAGAAATGAGTAATTTTATTTACTGCTAAAATTGTTCATCAGTCTATTAAACCACACATTCTTAAAGTCAAAATGCTGTAATTCTGAATGAGTTGGAAATAGTAATAGGATCATATGTTTAAGTGTATTTCCTGTCTCAGCATACCAGAAACATCAAATCTGCAATATTCCCAGAAAATGCTGATTTTTAATAATTGTATGCTCAATTCCATCCTTCCATAATCAGTATTTTCCTACCAGACTATCATACTGATTGTCACTATATTTTAAGATGCAGATGACTCATCTTCTTAACAGATTATATTCTATGCTCATTGCCATAGCAGTCCAGTATATTTTATTAGAAAATCCTGACTCAAGCACAAAAGAAAGAATTGAGCCATAATTCCACACTTTGACCTAAAAGAAGACACTGATGTGCTGTGGAAAAGGAGGAGGAAAGAAAAGAACAGGCCTGCCCTTGCCATTCCTCTCTTCCTCTGTGTCCCTGCAAACTCAGTCCTGCCTGAGGTGGCACAAATGTGGTGAGGTAGCTGACCCCAGTTAAAACTATTCTAAGAATTAGTTTTAAGCTGAACCAAGTCAGGGAACTAATCACTGAGCAAGCACGCAAACAGCTGTCACAGCACCAGAGTGACAGAGAGCAAAGAGAACAGCAGTGAGCCACAGCAAGTCAGAAGCTGTCAGAGGTATGAACAGCCTCCACGCAGCAAAGTGCAGCTAAAGGCACAGCGAGGACTCAATGATATGTCATTAGCAGAAGAAATCATTACTTACCAACTAACATCTCAAAAAGGAAAACCCCCACAGACCACCAGTCACACTCCCGTCCATAATAGCCATCGCCCCCCTGTGATTTCAGGACTTCTGGCGAGATGTAGTCGGGAGTCCCCACGGCTGTGTCGCAGCGCACCATTCCTGTCTGGGCAACAGCAACAACACAAAAGGCTCAGCTCAAGGGCCCTCTGAGCACCTCTCCAACCAATTCCTCTGTTAGCAGGACAGAAAACCATCAAAATTATAGCCTAAAATACTTGGTTTGAGGAGTGTGTTTTAAAGACTAATTATAATTCAAGAAGCAATGTGGATTGAAATGACATTTCTTGGTAATATCCTTACCCCTGCCTACTCCGTAGTATTTTTCTTGACTTCATCTTCTCAAAATTCAGCAATTTTATTATTTTTACCATTGGTTTTAATATGAAGGTACACAGCGTATCAGACTGCTCATTTTCTCATTTAATTCAGGGACAAATTTTAGAATCATTTTGACAAGTTATGAATTCTAGGCCTACAAAGCAGATACATAACAATTTTGTCTAATTCAGCCAATAAATCAAATTACAGGTAAATTTTTATACATGCTTTGCTTTTGTTTATATATAGAAAGAAGACTAAAAGGAGAAGCTATTTTTAAAGAATAGCAAAGCTTAATTTTTTTATTAACATATTACCACAATTGTATCTATGAAATTATTCCTCATACTCTGCTTCACACTGAGAAACTAAAAATGTAGGAAATGAGTGATGCAGAAGCATCAATCAGGTCTGCCATCATTCTGATTCAAAGTTATAAGTCTTGTTTCCTTTAGTGAAATTCACTGAATTCTCTCCTAAGACCACATGGATGAATGACATGAAATCCTGGATGAAGTTAGAGAAGTACCAAAAATACACTCATCTTTTATTCTGTTTCCTAATCTGAAGTTTTATCTAAACCATTTTACAAAGGTTTTTTGTGCCTTTTCCAGCAAGAATGGCAATATATATTAATTTTGAATAGTAATACAAAATATTAGTAGCAACAACTAAGTTCAAAATACATAGTTAAATAAAATAAGAGAACTATTCGATTTTGGAATTGTACTGATACACAAAATTTAGACACCACATGACAATATTCTTTCTCATATACAATATGAACTTTGAAAAGCTTTTATTTCTGTACTAAAACAGAATCCAGAAAGTCATGAACCAGCAGGCAAAAACTAAAGGGATGACTGCATACTGTAAAGACCTATGGAATACTTCAAATGTCCTCCTGGCAAGTGCCTATCTTCTATGACTCTATGCTAAAACTGAAACCTAAAGGAATTTTAAATTCTCAGTTCCAGAATGAAGAGATGAAGAGCAGGCCAAAGAACTGAACAGTAGAACAAAAAAAAAAAATACTTCTACAATAAGAGAAGCCTTTGCATATTAATATCAAGCTCAATGGGCCATAGCTCTCTGAAGCACATGAAACTGGTTCTATTTATTCCCCATAAAACTCTCTACTTTCTGTCTCAGGAACTAACCTAGAAATGCATTTACAGATCACAGAACAGCCTGACTTGGAAGGGACCTGAAAGATCATCTGACTCAACCAGTCAAAGGAAAAGGAGCTGATAAAAGATTATCTAGCATCCTGTGGGACTGCATTACAAAATGGGGATTCTACCAAGTCCCTCAGGAGGTTGGCCCATTATCACCTGATTATGAAATTCCCAGATTTCTGTTCTGCTCATTTACACACTTCTTTCAAAGAACTTTTGGTGTTGTTCTGTATGTATTTTTAAGTACTGGATACCTTTAATACCACAGTCAGATTGTGGTCTCTGGCATCGAAGTTGAGTAAACAGGGACATGCTCTCTGTCCAATACAGAGCACCTCGGCATTCCCTTCATTCTGAAGAGACTTAAATGGTGCTGTTTTCTCTGGGCAATGTGTTTCAAACACAGCCTCTATCTATGCCTGAGTAGCATTCTTACTGTAACAGTTGTCATGCAAAGCTTCCTGTCAGGAGTCTCCGGCCAGTGTTTTACCTGAAACTTTTCTCATCACCTCAAAAGATCATGGTGGACCTTGGAACTCCTCTCCTGCAGATATGTGAGAGATGTACAGTGTAGTGCACAAACAATCTTAAAAAATAGGTTGTCCAGGAGACACAGCTCTTGCAGCTCCTGACAACTTGGAGGTGAGGCTGTCATGTTTCCCAGCATCACTCCACATTATTATACTGCTGAAGACAAAGCAATTCAGGTTTCATCTTCGGGAGGATCTCCATCAAACCTGAAGGACTTGCTCTCTTGAACCAAGGCTGACAATCAGGCTTTCACTCCCTCAGGAAATTCCTTCCAGTAAACAAGATCTGGAGGGTGTTTGTGTGGAAACACGAGGACTGCACACATCAGGTGTTAACAGCAGACAATGTACCGAGGCAAGAAGGATCCAGAAGAGTTCTTTTCACTGGACAAGCTTCAATGGGAAAGAAGCCAAGTTCCAAAAAGAGGAAAACGCTGCTTCTTTCAGCTGAACTGCCTGGGCTGAGGCAATAATCCCAAGTGGCAAACATCCCATCTTTTGGTCACATCTTTTTCAACAAGTATTCTCTGAATCTGTGCTCTGATGAAAAGCTCAGCGAGCACAGGACAGTGCTGAGCATGGCAACACTGGGAGCTCCTGGCCCTGTGACACCTACCAAAGCCAGCTGCTGTTTTGTTTCTTGCACAACACCTGAGGATTAGACAGACTGGTGAACCCTGCCCTGGTCTACCTAATATACCTAAATACCAAAAATGGGAACCACAAATCCTACTAAATGTTTGAGTCTAACATCATTCTTTATTCAGCAACAGAAATACTCACTTAGATGCAGATTTTAAATGAAACAACTAATTAAGAAAAACCAAGACAAACAATGAAAAACAATGCCACAAACCCCCAATTATCACAAATTATTTACAAAAACAGAAGTTCCTTTTATGCTGGGAAAGATCACTAAAACACTTAGCAACTCTTCACAAAATGATAAGGAGAAATTCTGCTGCAAGTGTCTGTTCTGGCCTGGCCTGGCTGACTTAAGCAAACACTGAACAGAATTTCACAGCAAAGGTCAGAAAAATCCCTCAACAAATGGCAGCAAAATTTTCCTGGGTTTTCAACAGCATAAGGAAGATGCTAATGCTCACTACTGCTAAAAGAGATCCAAATCCAAAAAATAAATAAGTATTGGGTAAGCATATATTTTTTACGAATCAGTCTGCCAACACCAATATTATATTTACACAGCTGGGATGTGTTCATGTTTTGTAAGAAGTAGCATGAGATTTGGAGACAATCCAGAACCTCTCAACTTCTAAAAGCTTCCTGTAGAAAGCTTCTCAGACTTCTAAAGCTTCCTGCACAAAAAATTTTTGCCATTCCAGTGACTGTGAGAAACTCTAAGAACTTAAAATTTAATCCTTTTAAAAGTTAACTTCTCTAGGAGATCACTGGTCCATTGATGATACCCGGTCTAAAGTGGAGCTCACTGTAGCTTTATGAGAAACACGGATGCATTTGTCACATTTACAGTACCATCATACAAGGTATAGGTCCTAAAATACCACAGAGGATCACCTTTTTTTGGTAGATTTAAACTGTGAGCTTTTTGATGCTTTTTTGTTGTCGCTTCCAATGAACAACAGATTCTTTTAAGACATTACAATCTAATTACAATTAAGATACCAAGTACTACTTTTGATTTTTTCAATTAAAGTAAATGTTGTCCTCTAAAATACAGGAAAGGAAATCAACAAAATGGAGGTACATATTATCTCTGCCTTTAGACTAACAACTACAACATCACCAAAACTGAAGAGACTGAACTTCAATAAACAGCTGCAGTTGGACAATGATGAAATTAATATGTCATGTGGAAAAAACCCACCCTGAACAGACACAGTACTTCTGGATACTCCTGAAGAGACATTAACTTAATGATGCAGATGCAAATTAAGTAGATAGCAGAAATTATATCAAGCACTGCCTAAACAATAAAGAAAAAAAACCCCAAAACATAAAAGCAAGTACGTTTAAAAGGATCGCCCTTGCCAACACTACTACAGAAAACTTTCAAAGACCAGGTAAATCACAGCACACATTCATATACAGTTTTTTGTATATGTTATTATCTTTCAGTTTTTCAAAGGAAGAACAGTTATAGTGTTTCATAGGAAGAGTATATTCTGTAAATTACAGCACAGCACTCTGTCAGGCAAGATTCTAAGAGTGCAAACTACAAAAGGTCATTTTATTTTCAAGTTTTTTTATATAATATAAAGTATCCTGTTAAAAATATTCTTATACAAACTCATTAGAAAACTGTATTTGGCTGTACATGGCTAAATCTGGACAATTAAATAATTTTAACTGATATCTTGTCATCCTGACAAATAACTAACAGATTTTGATCAATATATCACATACTACTGCTGCCGTACTGTGACCTCATTTGAATGACCACTAGAGGATGCTATGAGAACAATTAGATGAAGGACAAACACCCATGGAATGTATCTTGCCTATAAAATAATTTCATTTACAAAAAAATGTCATCTCATGACCTGTTCCAAGATTATTAATGTTGAAACTAAGAGTTATCTTGCGAGCTTTTCACACATTTGGCCAAAAAAATGTACCTTAGAAATTCATAAAGGCACATGCTACCAAAAATGGCAAAGAGTAAGTTTACATCCTTCTTCCATGTGAGAGAACAGTTTATAACAGAAAAGGTTACACTATTTAAAGTACTCTTATATTTAAAATAGGAAACAAGAATCAGCTTTCTAATCAAGTAGATCATTAGATGAATATTCCTTTGGGTATTGTACTTCATAAGAAAATAACCTTAGATATAGATGTAAATTGGAATTACAGTATAATAGATGGTAAATTATTCAGTTGCATACTTACTTCATCCATTTTCATGCAAGTGCCAAAATCTGCCAGCTTCAGATGCCCATGCTTATCTAAAAGCATATTGTCAGGCTTCACATCTCTGTGTATCAAGCCCATGGAGTGAATTGCATCAAGAGCAAGAACCACTTCAGCTGTGTAGAACTTGGCCCATTTCTCAGGCACATCGTAATTGCTCATAAGGTTTACAAGATCTCCGCCTGGCATGTATTCCATTACCATGTACAAGTATTTGTCATCTTGAAAGGCACAAAATAGCTGCAACATTAAAAAAAGAAAGGAAAAAATTGCAATTATTTTTCAGACAGCTAGGGAAAGGAATAAAGCCCTTTATATTGAAGTTTCGTTGAACCTGAGAATATTTTTTCAAGAATACTTTTAATATGCATAAAATATACATTTTTCTATTAATTATGAGAGTATCTTGAAATTTACTGAACTTCAGAAACCCCTCATTATAATTTCTGAGAAAGTATAAAACTATTTCCTGATTATTTTAATACTATAGGCATCTATCTATCTATCTATCTATCTATCTATCTATCTATCTATCTATCTATCTATCTCTCTATCTCCATGTTTCCTGGTATTAAGAAGTATCACTGAGTCAAAATGCAAAATAACAAATCTGAAACAGGGAGTATCATGTTCTGATTTGAAAATAAATCAACAGTGAACAGCATCTTAGACTGTTTCCAAATTTTCTATATTTCAAATTCCTTACCTCTGTACATGTTTGCAAAGTCACTGCTGACTTTGTCCTAAATCAACACATATTGAAATAAGAAATAAAAACAAAATATTCCTGAAGAAAACTAACACAATACAAAGAAACTGTTCTTAACAATAAAATACTAGTCTGGTGTAAGTGGCAGTCAGTATATTTCCTACTGGCATGATAGTGAAAGTAAATTCAGTCTCTTTAAAATGTATTTCAGACCTAGAGTGCTGAAGTTTTGGAGATTCCACTTGGTTATCACCACGTCTGAAAATAGCCCAGTCCAGCAAAAAACATTACTATCAAATGTTCAGTGACAGTTGTGAAAAAGTCTCTGAAAGTCTCATCTTATTTCTTGGGAAAATTACCTCAAAAACTAAAATCATTTACATCTTTAAATTACACACAAAATTAAAAGGCAATTTAAAAATAGGATGTGTGGAAAGAATGAAGTCAGAATCAGGGAAACTGTGGAGGATGAGGAACCACGACAGGCAGGCACGTTATTATGGAGATTTGACCTTCAGATTAAAATTACTAGAATAAGTAGTGACAGAAGACCTAGATTAGAAATAAATATTTTAATACATATATGCTGCACTGTATTTGTTTGCACAAATGGATAATATATCCAATATATAGTACAATAATTGAGTGGGTCATTAAAATCCAAATGAAAATTCAAAATAATCTCTATTTTGTCACACAGAGTGATATTAATATAATAATAAATAACAGCACTATGTCTTTATACAGCACTTTTGTTATTACTCTCAAGGGATTTAATAAAAAAAATATGAAACTATCTAGGGATCATGTTTCATTTATTTTTCACATTCAAGACTAAACAGAGAGAACCAGTGTGATCTGTCCCAGTTTCTAGATCAGAACAGGACCTACATTTTCTTCAAACCAGCTCAGTGTCTACCCCACTGGACCACATCACCTAAGTATATCACACTAATACACAATCATAGAAGGCACAATTGCAACTACATTTTAGTTCATTTGCTATTTACAAATGCAGACACATATTTATATCCTGCTTGTGACTGTTTCCTTTGAAAATCCATGCCATGCATTTCTCATTACTTTCAACTGCATGTGAAAAATAGTTCCTGACAATTACTGTTACTAAAACAAAGAACTAAATAAAAAATCATCTATTTGTTTAAGTATTTCTGTTGAATATAGGCAAGAGCACAAAATGTGTTTAAAGAGCAAAACATATTTGTACACCGGAGGTAAAGTGTTATGAAAAATATATGGAAAGCTTCAAGTCAGTCTTATCAAATATACAGAGGCATAGAAATGCATATGAGACCATTTACCTTAATTATAAGGACTAACAATTTCTCCAAGCACACACTTTCACTACTCCTTTTGTTAATTAGTACAATTTACCAGTTACAACAAATAGCAATGATCAGTACCGATTGTTCCCAAAGGCACAATTCACATTGCAGCATCTTGATGACACATGTCACCAGGCAGCTGCGAGTGACAGTGTCCAAAACCAGAGGAAGAAGTCAGCTCTCTGTTCCTGGACATGCTGAATGCTGATGTGAGCTCAGAACTGACCACTACGAGAAGATGGTTTCAAGGAAACCACTGTTACAGCCCCTGTTTTGCAGGAGACCAGGACTGCACACTCATCCATATATCAAACTGCAGCTGAAAAGACACTGGCTATTTAAAGCACTCTTAATACCAATTGCCTGTGATCAATTGACTGTATCATGAGGAAAGACTGCAAATACCAATCACATTTGTTTCTACATTCCTATACAGAATTTTTTACAGTTGGAAAAATAACTTATTATTCCAAATAATTATGTAGGCATTTCAAAAATCTATTTAATTCTGTTTAATGATGAATTTGTAGTAACTAAAATGCAAATTAATCTACTTTTTAACACAGCCAAATATACAAAACTTAGTGAAATTGCTGTAAAAATCTATTTTTTAAAAGTGAAAATCTGAACCTAAACCTTGATTTGAGTTTCAATGTAAATTCAAAACCAGCTCAAGACTGGGAAGTATTATGGTCTCAGCATCATTACTATCGCTGTTGTTGCTATTATTTTACTTTTACACATCTTCCTTACCTGAACCACCCAAGGGCTGTTGGCAAAGGCCATGATATCTCTTTCTTCCCAGAAAAAGGCTGAATCTGATCTCTTGATCATTTCAAATTTACTAAGGAGCTTCATTGCATAAACCTTCTGTGTCATTTTATGGCGAACCTGTTGGTTGAGAAAAGAGAATCAACCTTTTTAAAATGCCTTGTTAAAATCTAGGTACCAGCATAGTATGTTTCTGCTATGTTCTGCTTTCTGGGATGTGATGCCTTCAGGTCTTCATACATCCAGTTTTCTACACAGGGAGGATTTGAGAACTTCCAAACCTTAAAAGAAAAGTTTAACAGCTGCTCAAAAAAACCTACCATAGCAGGTAATAAAGTCTAACTCTGCTTTTATTTTCTTATTCTGAACACTGTCTTGCTATTGAATTCATCCATGTTAGAAACTGGGCAAGCAGTCCGCTTCAATCTCTGCCAATTTTTATTTTACACCAAAACATGACTGCGTCTATTTCTTTTCCCAAGCAGTTCTTAAATTCACTTTAAATGGTGTAAAATGAATGCAATAAATCCTGTTGGAAAACTGGAATTAAAGCTTTTATTACAAAATATGAAAATTCTTTTGAAAACTTCATCTGAATTCTGACATGAAACCAAATCCTTAAATTGCACATTGCAGTCATTACTCAGCTAATTAATCATGTGATGTGATATTTTATTAAAAACTATTAAAGTAACAGGTTTTTAACATTCTTGAGTGTTTCTTAAAGAAATCAATGTGAGAAATATTCAGCTGTAAGAAGTTTGAGTCATCAGGACCTTAAGTTTCTGCCTATTTTTCTCCTATTAAAATAAAAAATTCATGGACTACTTTTTGATATCAATTCATGAAAATCGGGAAATGCACCAGAAACTGAAGTTATGGTTTTCTGGTGCATTTAAAACCTTTCACGTCTAGTAAATAAAGCAGATCTTCTAACGTCTTAGTTTCACTCAATATCTGAGTTTAATTATGTTACATGAAAGAAGGTTTAATAGGCTTTTCTGAACAGCTGTAGATGCTGGTCCATGACACCTGCAGAGCAAAGCTTCAGAGAGGCACCTGTTTGGTCTACAGATCTGGGAACATCAGACTCCGGGTCCTGAGGAGCTGCAAAATTTAATACTGCTGAAGGAACAGAAGTAGCATCAGGTGGAGGGGTAACCTTGGGAAAAGCAAGAACATGAACAGAAAGAGGATTATTTACGGAGTTGCTGTTCTTGAAATTGGGGTTTTCTGCCTTCAAGATACAGGTGGAAAGGTTTTATTCTCAGTATCTTGCATAGTTTAACACTAACAAACAACCTTCTCTACAATTAGATCAAAAAACCTCCAACCTAACACCAGAACAGAAACACAGCATCCATGTGCATTAACAACTCTATAAGTATATTTTGGAGGATTAATTAGTCAGCTAGTGAAGGTGTCCTAAAACAGTATTTTGAAGTCTAACTTCTTCCTACTTACTAGTAGGGATAATTTATAAAGACTTGGTGGTACACCACAAAGTATACTCCTCTAAGTAGAGCTTTTGTAATCCTGCCCAAAACCAGAAGAAACACAAAGACCAGAAACCTCAAAAAGATATTGTTCAATTGAAGATGCATTTTCTGTGAAATTTCACGTGGAAGCTCTCCAATGTATTTAGTAGTTTAGAATTCCTGAAGTCACTGTGTACACTTGCCTAGGTGCAGTTAGAGTAGCTACCTGCATTTAGAAAAAAAATTGTCTCACATGACTTGAGGAAAAAAAATTCTTGAAAGTCATCACAGCCTGAAGGAAGCTCATATACAGTAGAAACAAAGTAAAGAGGGGTGGGGGGGGCCCAAAATCAGTCTGTACACCTGTCTAAATAGGGCCAACAGGTTATTGGCTAAATGATTTCTTGAGAAAATTTCAAGATGGGCTCTTTCTCTGTACAAAAAACAAAGCAATAACAAGAATACTGGCACAGCCAGAGACTAAATATGTCTTGGCACCCCTTGCAGGTGAGCAGACCTACCGCTGACACTCCTCCTCCTATCAGCACCATGGCCCCTGGAGACAGCCTTTTGAGCTGCTAGTCACTCTGCTCTTTATTCAGAGCTATATTTGTACATACAGATATTAGCTCATACAGCAGATTATTCATGTATTAAACTGTCATGATGTTTCAATTTCTTCCAACTGTTAAAATGAACTGCCAAATTTAAACTGCAGCTCACCAGAGTAACTCTCAAAATAGGTAGGAAAATCCCTTCATGCCATTAGCACTGAGTAACATGGCCTTATTTAACTCATGAAAATGCATTAAGAAAAAAGAATTTCACTCTGCTTCAACAATCTAATATTTTCAGTAAAAAACATGCCTCCATAATTTCCCCAGCATTCACATGGGAAGACAATCTGTAGGCAAAGAAAATAACACATCAATCTGAAGGTATCAGATTTAGTACACATTATTGGCAATGATACGGTCTCTTTTATGATTTTGAAAAAAATGACAATCCTAGAGTGGAGTTTTGAAATGAACTCTAAGGCTTGAAGTAATTACAGGTATCCTAAAATAACTAATAAAGCTGTAAGAAATTACTACAGAGAGGGTATCAAAGTTCAAATCCTGACAAATTTTCAGGTAATAAGGCATGACTGATTTATCTGCTTTAATACAGAACTGTACATCAGCAGTGATGGGGAATTAAACCTAATAAACAAAGCACTTAATGAAGAAAAATAAACCAGCATGGTTTATTTTTGCAGGCTATGATGACCAGTGCTTTGCAACACTAAGCAATCAGACAGTATAGACTGTCACTCAGACCATCCTGTAGCACCCAAACACAAGGAAGTGTTAACTTTGCTTTAGTTTTCTCTTCCAGTGCATGAGCAGGTCAGTCTGCTGTGTCACTGCAACATCAGAGTCCTTCATGGTTAGACCTGGGAGAAGAAACTAAGGACAAGTTTCAATTCCAAATCAAGATGATTTTCCACAAGTGAAAACAAACAAGAGGAACTCAGGATGTGCTTTCACAAATAACTGTTTCTGCGTAAACCAGAAGTAACATATTAAGTACCATAATTCAATTTTTCTGTCTGCCCTAGACACCAGTCACTTTTATTCACGGCACTGCGTAAGAGAAGAAGTCATCTGGCAATCATTTTCTTAGTTTTCCCCATCACTACAGACCCAGCAAAATGAGACCAGAGCACAAGTGTGGAGTTTAATACTTCTGGATTTATAAGGAAATTGTTTCTCCACCACAGTCAGATGCTCAGACCACAGTCATCTGATCTCTCTTTATTGGACCATTTTTAAAATTTTTTGGAGGGGAAAGGAAGAGGAAAAATCAAGCCTTTTTAAAAAAATTAGTTGTAAGACACAACAGTAGAGAATGTATTTCACTTTCTTGACAGAATCTGGAAAGCTGATTGCTTCATATCAGTTCTTCAGCAAGAAAATGCTGACTTATGGAAAACAAAGAAGACTTATGGAAAACAAAATTAAATTAAAGAGGTCATAGCTGACTATTTTAAGTTGCAAGCATTACAAGCCAAAAAACGAGCATACTAATATAATCATTAGAAACATATAATAAATATTTGTGCTACAATTCCTGTGCACAATAACACATACTGATAACACAACATTCATTAATTTAACTCATGTACTCAATCATGTTTTATTTATGGTTCTTTCTGTATTTAATCCCCACTGAAGCAGATTTCTATTTTGATCACAGAAAGCGTTGCAAAATATTTTCATTACCGCAAATCCATTATCTGCAACAGTGGTGTCAACATTTTGAATGGATTAGAAATAGACAGAGCTTAGCTCAATAGTTTAAACTTGTACCATACCTTGTGAGGCAAAAAACTGAGGTATGTATGTCCACATCACCAGCTAATATTAGTTCAGATCTGCAGTTGTATTTATTAGCCCACTGCTTTTCAGCTGTAAGACTACATAACATTATGATTTCTACTTGTATTTTTACTCTGCAGAAAAAGTGTTCTTTTCAATTGACATGAAGTACAGAAGAGCTCTATATGAAGACACAGAAGGTTCTTTTTTATACCAAGGATTCTTGCTTTTTTTGAACGGCTTATTAAAGGTTTTTTAAAAATCCCCATGACAACAACACAATCCAAACCCCATCATTGTATGACCAGGTTACTAGGCATTTTGTCATTACATTTTAATGGTCGAGCAAATGAAAAATAAAGTTTGTCTTCAGATCCCTCAAAGTGCCCAACTGCAGTATGTACACTACAAAAAATTATCTCTTCCTAAAATTTAAATTGTGTATGACATAGTGAATTAAGAAAAAGTTTCCAGAACAAATCAGGACCTTCTATTTGAAATTAATTGTTAAAAAGAAAATAAAAATAATTTAGAAAAACTCTTCTGTTCTTAAGAAATACACATATGAAAACAATTCATTTTTTCATTTTTAGATGTCACACTCATATTTCCTGGAAGCATCCAAGAGAATTACATTTTGAAAAATATAGTTCTCTTGGATGCTTCCAGGAAATATGAGTGTGACATCTAAAAATGGCACATGATTTTTGTTATTGGGACTTGCTCTCTTTCATCTCCTACCCCCTCAACAAATGGACAATGAACTCTGCTCCTTACAACTTGATTTTTCACTGACTTCACATGCCAGTGCATAAGGAGCATCTCTATTCACTGCTCCATATGGACTAATGTAAAGATACAAATGTCTAATAAAAGACTTTAAAATAAACCATTTGATGTGACTCTCATCGAAAAGACATGGACTCGACTGCTTTCATACAAACACCTTGCAGCAGCCCCTTCACAAGAAAGTAAGGTTCTGCTGCAGGTTTTGGTTTTGTTTTTCATTTCTTGCCTATCAAGATATGAAATCATACAAGGATATAAATATACATAATAATTCTTTAAAGCCTTGCTAGAAAATGATGATTTTTGGAAATACTCCATTCCATATTCATTCACTCTTCTGGACAAAAACAAAGTGTAAAGGACCCTGACAGAAAGAAAGATAAGAGAGTGCTACATTCTCATGCTACTAGACTTGGATGAAGTTGTCTTAAAAAAATGACATAGATGAATAAAAATTTAAAAACTAAATTGCTAATTAGATGTTGCTATCTGCCATACTAATCACATCTAAATTTGCAAATTACCCATGAGTCATGCAAATAACATTAGGCTAGTCAGAGGGGTTTTTTTTTCCAAGTTCCAACAAATTTCAACACTAATATGGAAAACAAAGAATTTTATAAATGGATCATCAATTTATTGCCATTATACACTGTGTCTCCTATAAGCCCTTCACAGCTTAGATCTCAACACATTCCTCAACAAAATTCCAGCATATCAATGTATCTTCCAAAATGGTTATACATTACAAGACAATATCATTTTCCCAGCTACCTAGTGCAAAATTACCACCGAGCAGTAAAATGCCAGCTCCAGGTCAACAAGTACAACCAAGAGAAAATTTTTTGTTACCTTGTGGTAACAAGATAACAAGCTTCAATTGCAGTACATTAGTTGCTCCCCTTTCCATTGAGTTGCTTCATACCTCTCGTCCTCTAAAAATACTCACCCAGAAAATCACCATGGATCAGCTGGTGCACAGTTATCTGTTAGCTCATGATATTTGTCCCTACTGTTTGCATTCTAGATTCTATCTGGCACTTACATCCAATACTTATTTCAAAACTGACACATCAATCCATCTCATACATAGGTTCACATTTTTGTGCCACTTATCAGACAGTAGGACTTGGAAGTCCTGGAAAAATCAAAATTAAATGAAAAGACTACATCTGATACATCAAGTTACTTTTTGTAGTGTGATTAGCTTTTTTTTTATAACAAAATTTCTCTGCAATAGAAATTTTAAAAGTAATCTCATTCATACTTTAGATATTATATTGCATACAATGTCAAGTGGACAATGTTATGGAAGGAATCTTTTAAAAATCCTGTGAGTCATGCCACTTAAAATACATTGCCAGCATCACAATAACAAAAGCAAAACAAAAATCTTTTGTCGCAGTGTTCACCTGCTCTTTTGTGGAAGGTTTCACATATTATTATACAGTGATACTTCTTGCCAAAAAGATTTAGAATTCCCATGAACTGCCTTTTTAATTTTGATCAAAGGATAGAAAACATTCCTGAGTTCTTCCCTTCTTATCTATCATATTTTAAACTCAGATTTACTGTTTACTATGCACAGAAACAATCCCAATACAATGAAAATTACACTTGTTCTTTTCAAAAGAATTTTTAAATATAAAACATGAAGATTGAGGAAGGTTTTGGTTAAAGCTGTTAATCTGTCTAAATATTAAATCATTACATTCTTACCAGCTGCACTTCTCCAAAAGCCCCTCTTCCAATCACCTTAACAACATCATAGTCTTCAGCTTTCATTTGTAAAGCTCGGATTTTTTCCACAATCTTCTCATCTAAAACAAATCAAACAGAAGTTGCGATAATGCATGAATTAACAGAATACAATTTTAGCTCTTCATTTAGAGTAAAAATAAGCTATTTTTATTCAAATGTTTAGAGTCTTCTTGGTAATTCTTGAAATCTGTAGTCACTATTAATATCCCCTTTCGTTATTCTTTAGCTGTCTACCTTTAGCTTTAACAAATGAAATATCTTTCATATTTTGCTGACTCTCATTTCACACCTCTAATAATCACTCACAAGCTTATGGGAAGATTCTGGAAGAGAGCCAGAGATGCCTATCTGGAATTTTCAATCATTCCCTGCTACCCGCTGCACTCCCAGGATCCACTGACACTCCACTGATAATGCCAAGGTGGAGTATGTGGTATGCAAAAAGCACTGCAGGTGCAACCTGCTCCTACACACCTGAAGGGTTCAACAGCACTCTCACGGCAAGAAATGTGCCATGGTAACCTTCATGGACAACTGCAGATCACACAAAGATCTGGCACATCCACTCACCCATTCCATATGAAACACTGATTCAGGTTTACATATGCGTATGTAACTGCTGGCCATCTCACACTGCTTTTTTGGTGTTCACTGCATGTGTAGTTCTACACTTTTTAAAATGATGTCTACAATACTCTATTCAGCATTCTGCAGATAAGCACTGCCTGTCAGTATGTGTCTTATCAGCAGGTGTGAGAATCTGTAAAAGGGAAAACAGTGAAATTCTGATCTCTGACGAGTTCTAAAAACACACAAGGTCCTAGAGACTCTTTAATCTTGTAAATGATGCATGCTATGAATGCATTCCCAGCTAAATGCATTTTTTAAAATCTATTCCTGTTATGAGGACAAAAGATAATGTAATCAGTGAATGGAATCCATAATACTGGAGGTAATCTGAGGCATGACAAACTCCTACACACACTTAAAGGAAGAACAAAACAAAGCAAACAGATGGCTGGTGCAAGAACTCTACCAGGGAAGAGTATGAAATTGTATGAAAAGCTGTGGATGCTTGTATTCAGAGAGGGGTAGAGGTTTATACTGTGAGATCCCTGTTAAGGGTCAAATACCATGGAATTTTATCCCTAGAAAGGCATTAAGGAGGATCTCAGATCTGAATACAGAGGAGAAAAGGATGAGAAATACAGTTAATCCAGTATGACATTAAAGATGACATGGTCTAAGGGAGTTAATGATAAGAACATCTAGTAAATAGCTTAACCATTCCTACATATGCATGAAGAGCAACTTGGCAGGTCACAAGCAATCCAAGATGCCTGACCATCAGGAACACTTCTTTTCTTCCAAACAAGCAATAAGCCATTTTACTGAGTTCTAACAACCCTCAAAACAACCAACTAACTCACACCAGAAAGAGCTCTCCTTCTGCACAGAGTCCTCTGAAATCAAAAGATGTTGAAGTACAAGACTTAGCCATAAGAAGTGATACTCATTTTTCAGTCATGGATCATATCAGTATCTGTGTGTGTTGTACAACACAACACAGGGATTTCAGTAGCAGGGACCCTTATGTCTAAGTAGGAGTGCAACAGAAGTGGACAAGGAGGCACTCTTTGATTTATTACTCACAAACAAGAATGAACTGGCTCAGGAAGACAAAGTCTGTGGCAGACTTGGCAGAAGCAACTGTAAGATGGTGGAATTTAAGACTCGAACAGACCTGAAGAAGGAAAATAGCAGACCTTGGACTTCAGGAGAACAGACTATGGCTCGTTTGGAAAACTCACTGGCAGGATCCTGTGAAAAGCTGCTGTGAAGGCCAGAGGAGTGGGCTGATCTTCAAAGATGATACGTTCATAGCACAAGAACAGTCTGTTCTAGTTAGCTATCGAGCTGTTCTAGTTAGAAATCGAGCAGGAATGGCAAGGAGCCAGTCTGCCTAAATGGGCAACCTCTGCCTCAACTCACCACAAAAGGTAAAGGTTTGGAACATACAAGCTGAGGTGGGTTACCCAGCAGCAACCTCCCAAACCAGAAAAGATGGAATTGGGAAAACCAAGCTCAGCTGGAACTGAAACTAGCCAGGATTATGAAGGGATACAAGAGACTCTATAAATACATTGGCCATAAAAGAAAGACTGAGGCAAATATGGTCCCACTGCTCTCAGTGAGGGAGATGATCTAGTACCAGGGACATGGAGAAGATCAAGGCAGTCTATGCCTTTTTTGCTTCACTTCACTCTCAAGCCCTCCTCAGAGGCCTCCCAGCTCCAGTGAAGCAAACTTGACATATACCAGGATACGTCCAAGTGTGCTGAAAACACCAGTCAAGACCACTACCAGGCTGTTCTCTATCACCTTTGAAAGGTCATGGCAACTTGGGAAGGTGATGACTGGTAAAGCACAAATGTCACATCCATATTCTAAAGGGACAACAAGGAGGCTACAGGGTGGAGCAGCAGCCTGACCACACTGCCCAAAACGATGATGGAGAAAATTCTTCAGGAATCCACTTCAAAGCACACAATGCACATGGAAGGATAAGAACAGCCAGAATGGATCTAGAAAGGACAAATTGTGTTTGACTAACCTGATTTCCTTCAATGATGAGATGTCTGTCTTGATGGACAAAGGGAAAGCAGTACGTTTCCTTGACTATAGCATGACTTCCAACCCAACATCTGAAAGCATCTTTATAGCGAAACCAGGCTGACATGGACTGCACAGAGGAATTACCAGGACAGTGGAAAAGTTGCTGCAGTCACAGCCAGTGGTTTCAGGTTCAAAGCTGACACACTGGAGGACAAGGTGGCTTCTGTGAGTGACCCAGACAGGATGAGTAACGAGCTGACAGGAAGCTCACAGTTCAACAACAGCAAGTACAGAGTCCTGTAGCTGGGATGGAACAGCACCACACAATGGAACAGGACGCACTCACCAGCTAGAAGGCACCATGAGAAAGAGGACCTGACAGCCCTCGTGGACAACAAGCCAAACAAAGTGGAATGAGAAGCCAGCCTTTGCAGTGACTGTGTGAGTGAGTACATGCTGGTAAATGCACAGCCAGTAGGTTGAGGGAAGTAGATTTCCTCCCCAATCTGTCATTTGTGAAACTGCATTTGGAATATTATGACTAACTTTGGGGTCCTCAGTGCACAAAAAATACTAAACCTTCCCTAGCTTCATGGAAGACCACCAAGATACTCACATGATGCTCAAGAGAAGCTGTGAGAACTGGAATTGTCCAGGTTAGGGATGGATAAATGGTTGGTCTCAACAGAAGCTGAAATGAGGTTTTACTTCTAAGGGGTACAAAGTGAAAGGACAAGAGTCACCAGACAAGATGAAATACCAGAAATCCTATTTTGTAGGAAAAGCATAGTAAGAATGGGGGAAAGGTGCAGACTGTCAAGTGTAGCTAAAAAACTCCATCTTTGGAAATTCTCAAAATTCAACTGCACAGAACCTAAACAATCTGATATAACATCAGAAGTGGCTTGACTTTAAGCAGAGAGTTAGACCAGCTGACCTCCAAAGATCCTTCCTAACCTGTGGAACACAAAAACAAAACTGTATGTTTCTTCTGAGGAAAAGACTGGATGTGACATGGAAGGGGAGAGATTAATGTTACAATGAGAGAATGATCTGCTAGTAAAGTTGTAAGGACAGAGGCAATTAAAATCTCAAAAAGTAAACAAATCTGCTACATTCAGTGTACTTGTAAGACCAAAGTTATCCAGTATGTCAACAGAAAGAAGAGTTGAGAGAATGATGATGTTGTTTCCATACAGAATCATGAAAGCCTAGAGCAAGAGCACAGGAAAGCAACAGTTCTTCACCCACACCAAGTTTATTATTTTTGTTAATAGTGTTAATTAATTTTGCAGATTGCAAAGGGAATGCTGTGTTTGGAACCGCAGATCACAAGGCCTGGCACTAGACAAGGAAGATAAATACAAACTCACAGGAAGCAGCAGTAGAGAGAGAATATCAGCAAACTTCAAGTGACAGAGAATGTGCAGTTACATGTTTGAATATAATGTTACATCTCATTAGACATGGGAATGACATGAGTTTATTTTAAATGTTTCTGACATATTTCAATGTTTTCAAATATGTGAAATGAGCAGGGATCTAAAAACGTGAAAAAGCAGTGTGCAGTTTTACGCAGCTCAATATCTGAGAAGAAACTCACAGGAATACTTCTGCATAAGGTAGAAACCATAAACAAAATTACTACAGCTCCAGTGAAACTCTTCAAGCATTAAATAATGCAAACAAGCAATGAAAAACCCAAAAATATATGAAACAACCAACTGAGGAGTTACTAGTTTTATCATCCCTGGGAAATGCTGAGAATGGAAAATACTACTTGCTTTGCTAAAAGATGAATGGAATGGAATGGAATGGAATGGAATGGAATGGAATGGAACAGTTAAAAGTTGTTAAATGCCTCTTAAACACTGACAAGCTTGGGACATTGATTGTCTCTCAAGGAAGCCTGTTCCAGTGTCTGACCACCCTCACAGTGAACCTCCTCTGGTGCAGCTTTGGACCATTCCCGTATGTCCTGTCACTGCATCCCCGGAAGCAGAGCTCAGCATCTCCCTCTCCACTTTTCCCCTCTTTAGAGAGCAATCAGGTCACTACTCCTAACTCCTTTAACATTTAATAATCTCAGTTAATAATAATATCACATAGGGATGCAAATGTAGTGAAGGTATCTGTAACACAGATGGGTTGTCTATTTTGGCATAAAATCTTATGGATATGGAACAGATAATCAATGCATAGAATGAAAAAATTGGGGTGCAAAAAGACAAGCTTTGATTAAGCCTGAAGCCACAACATAATTGCAACATACTGGATCATAAGATTTAGTTCACATATCACATAATGTGATCTAAGTCAGGTTGCAGGAGACCTTTCCAATAGCTGCCTTATAGTGGTCTGAACTTTCAGATTTCACACAGATGAGTTTGAAAGTTTTGGTATCTGTTTGCACATCTCATGAATTTGCAGCAGCACAAAGCCCAGCAGGACAATGTTATGTTCAAGGAAAGCATTAGATGGACACCCCAGCCCCAGGATGCAATGGAATCTTATAGAAATATTGTGACATTTAAGTAAAAGTCCTAAAACATGAGAATACCATCACCTATGACTCAGTTTACTTCATTAACACAGGAAGGACCAGGAATGTTAGATACAAAGAGTCTTTAAAGACAACTTTTGATTTACTATTTGAAAATGGCACTATAACTTTTAAACAAATTAAGTTTCACTTTCTGAAAGGGCAGAGTGTTTGGATCAGTCACTGACAGCTGGCAGCGAGAATGTGGCTGAAGGTTGCAAATGCTTGTGAAAATTGAAAAAATACCTGTCTAGGACAGTAAAGGGGGATGGGAAGGAAGGAGAAACCCAAACTTTTCTGCCTTTTAAGGTAAAAAAAAAAGTTAATATGCAGGCTATTTTTTCTAAAAAAAATGCATATCAAGCAGTTCTGGGGAGTGTATATATGATGAATAAAATTTCAAGGGAGTGCAATTTTACCCCACAGATCACAGTCAGTCAATGAGTGCTGCTTTGAAGTATGTTAAGTCAAAAGTTGCTGCCCTAGGCAGAAGTCCATCCAGAAGTTAAACTGAAGTACAGACAGGAAGTGCTGCAATATCACAGCTGAACAAAACCAAACAGAAAGCACAACAGAAAGACCGAAATAATTACGGGTGCGTCCATAGTGTCTGGTCAAAGGTGTGTGAAGAAGAAGAAGAAGATGGTGCTGGAGACCTTGCAGAATCAGGAGGAACTAAAAGGCACAGCTCCAGAAAGGGTAATGCTTCCTCCCACAGAGAAATAAAAGGGGAACATGAGAACTATCTTCTCTTGCATAGATGGAAAAGAGCAGAACATAAGGAAACAGAAAGCAGCAGCCCACTCTGGCTTACAGAGAACACATCCCTAATGTAATGAAAATAAGCCTGATGGCAGGGCTGAATTGCTTTGTATCTAACAAGTACCCAAAAGGGAATGTGGTTAATGACACTGACATATAACTTGTTTATACATCTAAGACATTCTGTCTTACACACTGTGGCTTCCATGCTCTGCTTGGGAAAGTTGGTTATTTGATACCTCTCCCATCCCTACTCCTACCAGAACAATATCATTAAGAACAGAACTGGAGCCCAGCCTGCTAAGGCGACTGTGAAGACCTGGCAGGGAGCTGCCTTAGAGAAGCCAAGAGAAAACCAGAGGAGCAATTAGCTCCTTAACTCAGTGGAAGTTCTACAGTGCACTAAATTTCCAAGATAGCAAATGGCATCTGACATTTCATGAGTGCTGCAGACAGGAAGCCCAGAGCACACACAGAGCTGCAGCCCTGGGAGGCACTCCCACCACACCGGGTAACACCGCTTCCTGTCGGTAACCACACACATGGGCAGGATTCAGAAACTTCAAATGACATAACAAACGCAACAGAAGGAACCAGAACTGTTGATTTTGCAATACATTAATCTTCCAAGTAAGCAGTGTCTTCTTGGAGAGGAAAATGGCCAAAGGAACTTTATTCAGGGAGTCTAGAAAAACTGGTGCACAGGTGCCACATCTCTACTAGAAGTCCCTTCTACTGTAAATACATCCACTGCTACTACACTCTGCAAGTCTGCCATCCTACATAACATCAGCAAGTTTCAAGCTGTTGAGTGATGCTAAATAATGCATAGAAAATTACCAATCCATTTAGGGAGTCAAAACTTCTGGGTTGTACAAGGCCTGTTGATGGTACCCCTCTCTATGCTGCTATTTGGACTTGCTCAAAATCCATTTTTCCTACCCTTCTATTCATGATGATAAGATGATAAATGATTAAATGTTTCCAACTATTGCTTAAACCTGTTATTTAACTATTTCAGACTAAGTTGCATCTGAATGGGAGACCACCAAAAAAGGCACAAGCCACTAAGACATGATTTAACACTTGGCAAATCTTAGACAGCAGCAAAAATTGACTTGGAAGAATTTACTCAACCTATTGTCTTTGCCTGGATCACAGAAGGGGAAAAGACCAAGAAAGATTTGTTAGACCAATCCCATGCTGAAAAACTCATCTTCCTTTTCTAAAATAAGCAAATTAGTTTTTGCTCTCAGAGGAGCAATGAGATTCCTCATTGTTTTGGGAATTAAATATTGCATTACACTTTTCTGTTCCATGAATACGCTAAAAACCAGAGCATTTAAATCAGAACCCAAACAGCTGATTAAAGCAACAGAAAAGGAACAAAAAGACTGAAAAGGAATGGTTGTATTATGTCAGATATTTAATGTGCCTCTTATAACAAACACAGGCTACACTTTGGTTCACTATCTTAAAGAAAGTGGTAAGAAATCAGAAATAGTAAGGCAAAGCAGGCAATTAAAGAGTTTCTTTCATATTAAACAAGTGAACAGGTTGCTTTGGAAAAGTGGTTACAGAAACAGAATACACCAAACTCCTATGGTATGGACAATTAATAAACTGCCTTTGTGAAATAGTTAAAACATTTGAGTTTCAGCTTGCAATTATGAGTTGAGCCAAACATAAATTAATGTCTCAGCTGAAGTGCTAGATATTTCACTTTTAAATTAAAGAAAAAATTAAAAAAACATTAACCTGAATAGTAATAACTTGACATAGGTTGGAAGCAGGGTGAATGCAAACCTTTGGGATTGTGGTGGGAAAAAGAAAATTCATCTCTCAAAGTGTTATTGTGGAAGAATTAAGAATTGATTAAACTGACTGAAAGCGTGATGATTATTTAGTGTTCTCCACAATTTCTGCAGACCTGTGTAATGTGGATGAGAAGAGTCACAGTGACTGTGCTTAGCTGCCTCACTGTGCAGCACAGTGTAACTCCCAGGAGGCCCTGCCACCTCTCCGTGCTGGCCTCAGGAAGCCCTGGGGAGGGATGCAGGCTCCAGGCCCTGGCACAGACTGCTCACAGAGTTTGTCAGAAGCTTTTGACAGCAGTTCTCAGCTAGGCATTTGTGGCAGTTCTTCAGATGCTGAGAAAAATCACAAGAGACAAGAACTCATTGTTCCTTACCCTAAGAAGGCAACAACTTACAGCTCCATAAATTCTCAATACAGTTCCCAACTTTTCTTCCAAGCCCAAGGTGGCAAGAGGCTTCAGCAAGCACGTGCCGCACTCTTTCCAGTGATACTTGCTACCCTCAGAACAGTTTCCAAGAAGGACTGAGCTATTGATTTACCAATTTTAAACTGCATAAAATGGCAATGTCAATAAGAACCTATTTGTTGTCCTGTTTTTTCCTGTACCTGAGTGGCTCATTTTGTGCTAGCACAAGTACCAGTGAAGTGAAATGAAAATCAGAAACTGGTCTTTGCTTTTATTTTGCCTGACTAGTTTTAATCAAAAGAAAAAATGAAACCTGACTCTCTGCATTAATTATGCTCAGTTCCCCTGTGTGGTATATAACAAACTGTACAACCACCTGTGCTGGAAAAACTTTGAAATTAATCATTACGGCAGGACTGATTCTTTCTTTTGCAATATCAAAACATTACCAGCCTCAAATGTTTACAAAATTCTCATTTCACAGTTTATTTTTTCCCAAAGTGTGAATCTCAGAAGATATGCAGCAGTATTTTTATTCTCTCCCAGTCAGTACAGAAACAGGAGAGAAGATACATGTGTGATTCTTAAGGAAGATGCACTGTCACACGATATGTTGACCAAAACAGTCAGGTGTTGCATGCTATTTTAGAGTTCAACAGGTAAGGATGAAGTGCACCCTTAAAAACAATATTAGCTACTGTGAATTTTTTTGTAACACATCTCAAAATTCTTTTAACTAGTATCTGGCTATTTCAACAGTACACTGTCAGCTGATTTAACAATAAAAAGGCAGTAATAAAATTGTGAACAAAAGTATATTTTCATGTTTGACATTGCTGGTAGCCCCCACGTCACATAAGATACTTATAAATATTTACTACAACAATGACAGAGAACCTAGAGGAGAAGGAGCAACAGCCTTCAAAGAAAGGGAGACAGCCAGCCAAAATGTTCAGGGGCTGCAGAAAACAAACAAGCAACCAAACAAAAACCAATCAAATAACAACCAAAACCTCAGCCTGTTCCTGAGGCTAAACTGTTTTCCCATAGTTACTATTTCTAATAGTTAAAAGACACTGGTCTTCTGATCAGAGAGAGGCTTCTAACTTTGTTCTACTGCAAAAACAGTAATGTAAAAGCAAATATGACCAGCTTATAGAATTTGCTGATAAATGTTATTTATGTCATTTTCATAGGGGTTTACCCTCACTTTACACATACAAAAATCAGCTGCAAATAATAAAAATACTTAAAATGCTGTTACAGACAGCATTTTCAGAATGCTTTCTTTCAGAAATATCTGCTTGAATTCCTTTGAACTCAAACTGAAAATAATCCTAAGGTATGCCTCTATGTCCTAATCTGCTCTTTCTTATTTACTGTATTTTAAGTGATTTCTCCAAATGACATTTTACTGGCAACGGTAAAAGTTGTATGTCCATCTAAGGAGCTCTGCTAAACCTGATGGAGAAGCATTGAATTCCAAAAAAAGAACTCACCACAAATTACTGCACCTGCCACTATTCAAGTGAGGACCGTGAGTGGATATTCCAAGGAGTACCAGGGCAACAGAGAGCAGACACATACAGGTCTTAGCAGTAAAGAATTTAAAAGGAGTTGCTAATAAGACTGCATCTGCAGAAACCTAACCTCAACATATGCAATAGAAAAGGTTGGGTTTTTTGCTCTTTTTTTTTTTTAAATATATATCTCAAAATAAACTCACTACAAAGCATAGTTATTCCAAGAAGGCTTACTCACTGCAATTTACAAAATAATCTGGTATTTTTACAAGAAAAAATGTTCTGCTTATATACAATAATAGAAAACACTTCAAAACCACAAAGTACAGCTATTCTGATGTAGAATCATATGCTTAATAAACTCCAAGATCCTGTCTACAGTTAATTTGGGGAGAATCACAAACATTTATGCAAAGGTCCAAAAATGAACCAACAGATTTTAAGGTACAACAATTTATCTTTAAAAACCCACAGAAAACTTCTCTGTTAGATTAAATATATACTTTATAAACAATGCTGACATTCATGGTAATGAATTCCTGAAGAATAATAACTAGGATATACTTAGCAAGTTATGTAGCTACACGTATGTAAGATAAGAAAATAACATTAAAGAGTTTTTCCAGCTGTATTTAGGAAAAGAAAAATCTGGTATTTTCCAATATATTTTTACAATATAACAACTCCCTGAAATGAAATTTCTTTGTGTAATAAATGGTCCTCCAAAGCCTTCTGAAGCTCAGATTTATAATAATTAGTAGAATAACCATGAGTAATGCATTTCTGACCACTCCACTTCTTATGACTGAGATCACAACAATGTCATTGTTTAAGAGCCACTTGCAACTTACATCTATTTAAAAAATTATCAATGTTCTTGTTCTTCCTCAGCGCTGGATAATCCAGATCAAGGACCAAAGAATTCAAGCCATCCTGAAAAAAAAATAAAACCAAGTTAATTGAATTCTAAAATCTTAATTAACAACTTACTTAAAATTACTGCACTGAGACTGATTATACATTATTCAAGCACGCATTACATTCCTAGTAGGCAAATCAAACAAGCTGTCAAGTATGTTTATAAACCAGCAGAGGAGCCAACACACACTGACTGGCTCCAAGTTCTATAAACAGTACAGCTATATTACCACTGATTAGTGGCACTGGGACTTAAACTGGAGTAGTAGTTTTAATCTTAATCAGTAAGTAATCTTACTCATTAAACACTGATTTAAGATACTGAGTTCAGTCAATCCACTTTTCTTACTTCTGTTACACTTTTCCTGCAAAGACTTTATGTTTGTATATCCATATTATTGCTTTCATCAAAGTCTCTATCTTCTCATTCTGGACACTCAAAAACCAACCACACATTTTTCTTGGAAGCAAGACATGGCCTAAACCTAAGAAGACAATTCACCATGTAATTCAGGCTCACAACACTAAAATACCTTTTCTAAGTGACTCAACAGAAGATAAGCCAGAACTCCACATGCCGTTCTGCTACCCATTATCAATGCCTCAGCAGAAAACAATTGAGACTTCTAAAATGGCAAGGGATGAGATCACCAAAGCTAAACTAAAAATAGTATTTTAAATGCCTGTTACAAGACTTTACTCAATTCCATCTTTCTGCAACCTGGAAAAACTTTAGAAAATTACTCTTCAAACACAGAGACCTTTCCAGTTACACAGGCACAAATAAAACTAAAAATTAGTTTCAGATACTAAGAGGAGTATACACCATTCATTGTCAGCAGCTCCAGTGCTCAGCCTGAACTGGCAGCTTTATTCATTGCCCTAAGAACAAAATCCTGAGACTGCTTTTTCAGGTTTTTGAGCCTTGACAGGGCATCACAGAGATTTAAATCAGAGACTGCATCATGTTTATTAATAGGCAACCAACAGAACTAGACAGCTTTTTGGACTTCTTCGTAACTGAGGCTATAGCTAACAACCTGCTGATTTTATATTTTTTATTAATATATCTGGGAAGGTTTAATTTATTGCAAATATTACTAAAATCATTATAATATTAATTTTTATAACATATCTGGAGATTCAAAGGCAATACCTAAGGTTACTAAATACATTTTGAATGCCACTTTGTCCTAAATAAGCTCATATAAAAATAAGACCAGCTCATTCGTGGCAATATCAGTTTACACCACAAACCACATTAACGGTTAAGACAATTTCCTAAATGAAGATATTTTATTTATTTATTTATTTTTGCCTCCTAACGAAAGAAAGTGTCTTAGAGGTGTCACAGACACACTGATGGAGTATGGGTTAGACAAATGATGAAAAGCTGGTTGAAAGACTGGGCCCAGAAGGCTGATCAGTGGCACAAAGTCCAGTCGGAGCTGGTCACGAGCAGCGCACCCCTGCACAGGCACTTCCCTTGGACAGAGAAAGTTTTCACAAAGGTCAGTGAGGGGAAAAGCCAAGTCCTGCTGCTGGAGAAGCAAAACCCCAGGTACCAGGCATAGGCTGTGGCCTGACAAGCAGGAGAGCAGCTTTGCAAAGAAGCACCAGAAGGTTCTGGTGAACAACAGGTTCCTTTCTACTCTGCACTGATGAGGTCCCACCTCGAGTGCAGTGCTCACTCCTGGTCTCCCAAACCATCAAAGGCAGGGATCTACTGAAGCGAGTCCAGCAAAGGGCCAGTAAGATTAAGGCACTAACACATTTCTCCAAGGAGGAAAGATTCAAAGAACTGTGACTGCAACCTGAGAAGACTCAGGTCAGGAGAACTCATTCGTGTCTGTAAGCAGCTGATGGGAAGGACAGAAGAAAAGGCACTGCTCATTGACAGGACAAGAGACAATGGACATAAGGTAAAACATACAAAACTCTATTTGAACACCACACTTTTTTTCCTTCTGAGAGTGCTCAAGTACTGGAACAAATTGCCCACAGAGGCTGTGGAGTCTCCACCAGTGGAGATATTCAAAATCTGACATGGCATGGTCCTGAGAAACCTACTTTGGTAGACCCTGCAGTGAGCAGGGTGTTGGACTAGACAATATCAAGAGGTCCTTGCCAATCTCAAACATTCTGTAGCACCTATAATATTTCCACTTCTGCAAAGAAAAAAGGCAGAATTTTACTCTTGACTCCATGTAACCTTAACTGTTGTAACAGTCTTACACATCAAGTTTTAGAACTTCCTACCAGAAAGAAGTAAAAGACAGTGTAAATAAGCAAACAGAAAGTTGGTCAAGAAGGCACAGTAGTTGCTTTAATAACAGGGAATATAGGAATTATTTCAGCCTTGACCATAACAGTTCCTGCAAGACAAATTAAGGAGAAAGGAGTGATGCACCAGGACATCATACTCATCTTTCAGAGGGACAGAAGACTTACTATCTATTCCTAATTTATATGACACTTTCAAAGAAGATAAAGATAAAGAAGATAAAGAAATAAAACTAAACCAAAGTAACAAAGTTGTTATATACTTATGGATTACTCACTACATGAAATGCAGTTAATGCTCAATAATCTGGACAAATCCAACAGAAAGTACTAATTTGAGATGACTTCCTGCAAAATAGCATAAGAGAATCCATACTACTCTTGATTTGGCAAACACCACCTTCAAAAAAGGGTATCTCATTCTGCAGCACAGTGTGTCTGCAGAAATATGGATCCTCACCCTGCAACATGTAGAGAAGGACCATGCTGAATGCCCTGACAGGAACAGCTGGGCCACCTTTTAGAATTTCACCTAGCTCAATGAAGTATCAATTCCAATTAGATGGCAGTCTACACCAAACTCCAACATTATTCTTTCACTGCTATTGAGAAAATACTCTCACGGTCATGAACAACTGGGTAGACACTTTATGGGAGATGTAAAAGCAGTCTGTGCTAAGAAAAATCAGGAAGGCATATTTTTGTTCTTGCCATTTTGGCGGAGAAGAGAGGTGGGGTCACCTGATGTCTTAATGCTTTTCTTGTGAAGATATTTTAGTGGTTGACCAAGAAACCCATATATATGGGTTTATGTATGTGCTTGACTTCTATTTTATGCAAAACATCAGGGGAAAGAATAGTTATAGCCCAAAAAAAAATTTAGTGAAGTTGGATTACAAGGTCCAAACCAATCATACATTTTCCAATTTAAGCTGAACTGTATATTATAATTTCACATGTCACTTTTTTCCCAAGTCATTCTGATTCCATGACTTTTCTGTGTGCTACACAAACTGAGAATATTTTTTGTGGGCTATACAAACTCAGAGCCATATTTGCAGCTAATTTTTAATTAGCTCTTTTTGCCTCTTTTTCATGGACTCCAGGTAACACTTTTCACAAGTAGTTATTAAAGAAAGGAAATTTGAGAACAGCACAACTGACTATTTTAGTTCTTTGGAAGTGTCCTAACTCTTGAACAAAGCCAGATACAGCTAGTGTCAAAGAGAGGTGATAAGTATAATCATCACAAGAAAAAGAAAGTGCGTCAAATTTTTTTAGCCCTGTGAACAAATCTTATTATCATACTCTTTCAAAGACAAGATTTTAAGCTTTAAAAACAAAATTTTAATGTAGAGATTTCAAGTTCATATGAACTTGTAATTTATGAAAAACTTGTCTTGCACACTAGCATTTTGTCAAAAGTTTTCCTTAAAGCTTTACATTTTCATTGAAAGACCTAGTTTATATCACTTAACAGAAAAATTCACTACAACTAAGAAGCAGGGTCAAAAGATTATGCAGTAAAACAGACAGTTTCTGAAGAGAAGTAATCCAGGAAATGACGTCTCCTCTGTCTAGGCCTCCCAGATAAGTCACTTCAACCAGGAAATATGCTATTAAAGGGATTTCACTGCTCACTTCCGCTTTCTGCTATTACAAAAGAGTCTGAGCTAACAGGCCAAAAATAGCAGCTCCCAAGCATAGGCATCACTGGCAAAGATAGATCTGCCCCCATCAAAAGCCTTTTGCCGATGGCAAGCATGCTGAAATGTTTTCCAAGAGAAAAGACCAAACTTGATAATTTTGCAGCACCCTCCTACTACATGAGGAGCAGAGCTCTTGGCCACTCTGACAGCAGTCACCCTCTGTGGACAACATGGAGCTTGGCTTCCCCAGCAAGCAGTTTGCACTCTCTACCGACCTGAATGAACCAAGAAAAAAACAGGCAAGAAAAGTTCATGAAATATGTGAACTAAATGTTTATGCTCTTCTCTGACAGAAGGGTAAGTGACAGGGAAAAATACTAGTAGCTTCTCAGAAATGAGTTAAATATTAGCTCCAGGCAAACCCACAGAAGCCTTCACCAAATGAAACCATTCTCTGTTGATAAGAGTTTCTGATGTTAAAGTAACTGTCTGAACCTGTCTAATATTGAGATGTGCATGTAAACTCCACTGGCTGTCAAAAGCAGCTTTGGCTATTTTGATTTATCCCTCACTTTCATGATGTAAAAAACATAAAACACAAGGCCAAATAGTGCATGACTGAACAGAAAAGGTATCAGTTACTTCAGAAAACAATTCATAATCCCGCGATAACTGGAAAATATAAAAAGCCTGATCTAGTGAAAGATGTCCCTGCCCACAGACAAGGAGCTGGAATAGATGATCTTTCAAGGTTCCCATCCAACCTACACCCATGAGATCCTACAGAAATCCACTATACCATTATTTATTAAAAAATTTAAATATTCCTTTCCTTTTCAAAATCACCAAATAAAATTTAATAAAATATGCTGCAGCAAAAAGTAAGTCACATTGCATTTTTCTAACTGGGCCTAAATGCTTTTAAAGGCAGAACTACCCAAATCTACGAACACAGAAAGTGAGCATCTAATGACTCTTCCCAGGACTAAACCTCCACTATGTTCTTCCATATGCCAATGGGACCCTTAAAGAACTCTTGTCTTTCCTGAGCAATTGATTCTTTCCATAACAGAGAAGCCACGTTTGGATGCAAGGTGAACAGCTCAGTAAGAGCCTACAATAGGAAAAACAAACGAAAGGTCATATGCAAGGCAAATACAACCTTTTCCCTGCTCAGTCATCTCTAGGATATGTTGCAATTCACTTTTCTCTTATTTAAGCATTAGTAATGAGTATGTGAAGGAATAATCTGGGCCATGATAATGCAGCTGACATTTACTGCTGGGAGGTCTTGCTATTCTAGTTCTTTAACAGTTTTACATTAATTAACAGATTTTTTAAACAGCATTGAGTATGTACAGTTTAGAAATCTAAAAGCAGCTACTGTCCACAAACGAGTATGTAAATACTTAACAACAGGCTTTACTTACAATCTGATTTCTGTACATGAAGGTAAACAAATACTGAAATGGTTTTAATGTTGTCTACTAGTGAATACAGGCAAATTTTTCTTCATCATACAAGCAATACTCCTCAAGACACGTCCTCTGATGTGCTGCATCTTATGTGCATATTTTAAGAGTTTTATACATTTTCCCCTGCTATTTGAAAGTGTAATGATAACAATAGGATGGTAACAGCCCAAAACCAGCTTCCTTCTAAATACTTACAAAGTATAGTCACAAAATTGTTCAAGATGCAACAAGACAGATGTTAAGGAACACCACTATGGAACAGTAGAACCATGTAAATCATGATCATGAAGGCAAAGGGGTATGATCAGTTGTAGTTTACAAGAGACAAGAGAAAACAATGGAAGATACTTTATATTAAGAATTATCAAAAAAATCCATTAAGAGTTACAAAAAAAAAAAAAAAAAGACTGCACAGAAGGTTTAAGTTTTCCATGATTTCTGGGATAAGAATGAAAACAAATCCTAAAGAAAATCATTATATACATGAAGAAATGTGCTGAGGACAAGATACACTGAAATTCACTCACAGTATTTAATGAGACTGTGCCAATCAATTTACATTGAAAACTCAGGAGAACAGGAGAGGTCAGCAGAACTGAAAAGGGTAAATCAAAGCACTATCATTAAAATGCATAGGGTTTTCCAAACTAGTTAGAACAAGACATTAATCATCTTGTAAACACCTAGAAGACTAATATGTGAGACCCAGAGTTTAAGGTTTTTTGTGTTCTTCTCAAAGATAAAACAGTAGCATAGAAAAGATTTCTAGCAGATTATAGGGAGTAATCAATAAAGCAAATCATCTTAACACAGGAAAAAAATGCAGGACTCAATATTAACACTGGCAAAGTAAAAAAATATGGTATAGGAAATCATGGAGAAAAGGTCCAGAAGATAATTATTAGGAGTTTGGTAATCGTCAGGACTTGGAAAAGTGTGTCAAAAAGAAATTCCCTTGGGTTTTTCCTGTTTCAGTTCTACAGAGTATTTTCATTACCACAATAAAGCAACAAAATCAGAAACAGATCTATTAAAACTAAAACTAAAATAAATAAATTCAGCAAATGATACCAAGCTTGGAGTTTTAAGCAAGGCTTTTTACTGCATTTGAAATTACCTTAAAAAGAAGGAAAAAAAACCCTGAAAAAAATACAGTCAGATGCAACTCAAAATACAAAAGGGGGGTGGGGGATCTCCACTAACATATGTTTTTGAAAGCAGCTAAATGCACAGAATATAAAAATTGAAATAATGACCAAGCAGGAAGATAATGGAAAATGACATGTAGTTATAGCAGACTAGAAGTCCAGTTTAAGGTGCATAAACAGGAGGTGCACTGGATAAGACCTCATGAAAAACTAAGATTCTTTTGTAAATAAAGATCAGAAATCATTTGCTGCTATTGGTACAGCCCAAGCCACAACACTGTGTCCAGTTCTGTGAATCCCTGTTCAGAGGACCACAAAAGACAAGCTGGAAAAAACTGAAGGGAAGTTAACAAGAGCAGGGAAATGATAAGCAATTTGTGCTAAAATAGGCTGTCAGGACCAGAGACTTTAGTCTTTAAAAAGGTTTGCCTAAGGAGACAAGTTCTCTCAGAACATAAAAAGCTGTTATGAGCGATGCTGATGATAGACAATTCCCCACATTCCCCAAAAGAGCATAAAATATTAGCTGAATTAGGCACAAAGGTGAGGTCACAGATTAGGGAAAAAAGTTCTAAATAGCAGTAGTGATAAACTGACATAATGCAGCTCCTCAAGGGAGTTGAGAAATCGCCTTCACAAGAGATTCACAAGCTAGAGAAATATTTATTACACTAGGTCCAGCTGTGGAACCTTTAGTAGTGATCTCTAAAATTCCTTCCAAGCCTACCTAAAATATCTTCACAAATTACTGTAAGAAACACACAAAAGCAGTAAATCAAACCAAAGAAAACGGACTGAAAGCAGGAGGAAACCAGAAGCTCTGAAGATTAACATTATTCATTTAACATTATTCACTTAAAAAACCCCAAAAACTTAACCATTACAAAAATGCACTTTTTTTTTTCTCCAAATTGGTGGTTGCTGTTTTCTCTTTAAGCTTTAATAAAATAAAACTGGTCTTGCATGTGTTGCTGATTATCACTGTAGCCATGGAAAATTCAGTAGTTCAGCATACCCTGCTTTCATCTGAAGTCACTGTACATTTCCAGGTTCTTTAGCTACTTTTGATTTTAGAATTCACACTGCTTTCAAAATATTAATGTGCACCAAAGCCCAGAACAACAAACCTGTTAAAATGACATCAGAGATAATTTCCTATTCATTGGAAATCTCCAAGGCCTTTATTAGCAATCTTTGCTCCTTAACAAGAGAGCAAGAGCGGGTTGGTAATTTTGACTGTCACTTTCCTGCAGTCATTTATGCACCAGCTCAGATGGAGTTTGCCCAAGCAATCAAGCTAAACAGTACACGGACTAGAACTGGCAAAACAACTATCTACAAATGCACAAAAAATAAACCTATGCCTGGAATTGTTTCTCTCATCCTGAAAAAACTGAATTGCCTACTGTTTCAAGAAAATCCAAATGCAACACACAGCCTTTTATTCATTCCTCTTTTCTCAAAAAGGGCATCCAAAGGCTATAGCTGTTGGACTAAGAGGTAACGTCAGGAACACAGACAAAAGGTCAGGAGGCTCATCTGTGCTTGAGGACAGAGACAGGTACACACAGCCTATCCTTAAAATCATGTTTTGACCACAAGGTCATCCTTGTTCCGTATTAACTAAGAATCCCACTTGTCCATCATGAAAACTATTCTATTTATCTTTTTGTAACCTCAGACAGTTCAGTCTGTGAAGCTACTGTCAGCAATTATCCATTGCAGGTTATACCATCAGAATCATTCACCCTTCAATTGCACTGTGAATTTGTTTTCAGATAAATTAATTTCCTATATATTCCTCCACGTAATGCTGATGGTTGTATTATATAATCTATTTTTACTAATCTGTTTAGCAGTCATGGATAAATAAGATGCAAGTACATAATCTACTCAATAAAAACAATACTTATTAGGGTAAACAACAAAAATTGTAACTACCTCTATTACAGTAACAGAAGCTGCAAACAACATGGTTTGAAAAAAAAAAAAAGAAAAAGCCTAGCACCCTCCTCCCTTAAAAGCATGATTAATTAGAAATTATAAAAGGACTTGTGTTTTTTTTATAGTCACTGATTCAGAACAAATTATTATAAAATTTCCCTGTACTAAAAATACCAGCTACTTTTTAAAATCACTCTTTAAAACACTTCTAACCAAATAAAAAATGGCCTGCCCATCATGTTACTTCCTGCCTAACTTCAAATTTGATGTCAGCAGCATATTCTTATCAGCTGCACCACATATTTCTGAAATGTAAGTGCTGTACTCCACCATATTTCCATGAGCCCAGATTTCCAGTTAAAGTGATTAATAAAACTGAGGTAATCAAAATCACATCTAACTCTGGAGTACAGAATTTGGATGCAGTATGGAAAAACCTACATGCACATATGTTAAAATACATAAATATTTTAAATGTTTAAATATATAAAATAACATAAATAACACTTCCATTTTAATTCCTGTGTCAGGACTTCTAATGGAATATTCTAGATTTTAAAGCAGAACAGGAATTTTTCTGGATGTTTTCTGATAGAACTCTGTATACATTCTTCTAGGGACTGACTAAAGTAATAGTTCCATCATTTGTAAAATCCATGATGATGAGGTATTATCAAAACCTGAAGTTTTCTCATCAACTTCAACAACAAAAAAAATATTTAACATGTCAATAGCCTGAGCCTCTAGGACTGTAACAGAGTTTGTCTCTCTTGACAAGCCCAACTAAAAGTATTTGAAAACTCCCCCCAAAAACATCGAGAAAAACAAACCCTGTCATGCCACATAACTGGCTGTCCTGTATAAAACAGACTGGATTCACACTCAGGACAGACATCAAGCAGCCACTTTGAGCAGGGGTTGAACCTAGATGACCTCTGGACATCTTCAAAGCTGAGTTATTCCATGATGCTTTTACTTTTAACCTGAGCATATGGCAGATTAGAAACATTAAAATCAGTTTTTGTATCAGTGAGTCCAAGAACTTCTGTTCTTGTAAAGATAAAGACAGTCCTTGAATAAGGAATTTCTTTACTGCAAAAAAGTATGAAGTAAAGCAGTAGAAAAGAAGTGTTGACAGGAACTTGCTATCTGCAGTTTGCAAGACTACTTCAGTAAGCCTGGTGAAATGAATGCCCATTGCAATCTGCTGCTAAAACTACTCATTTCCAAGTTTCTGAGCGAGAAGTTGGTCCTGTGCACAAATCTATATCAAGTAGCTATTTCTTCCACAAGATTAGTTAAGACCTTCACATTGCAAACAACTGCTCCCCAAAGCTGTGGGTAGCCTTTATCAAGATCTTTGGGCTTCTCTCACTGAAGAGAGGTAATGCAAAGGACCACAGAAGAGAGCAAAAAATTTTTTCTGAAGGATTTTTTCAACTACTTTAACAAGAAATTAGTTCAGTCATGGAAGAACTTTTATTTCTTTAGTCACTAAAATCTAGTTAATGTAAAGTTTAAAAGACATCAAGGCAACTGCAGAAGCTTGTTGTAGAAGCTGCTAGCATGTGAATTCATTACAAAATTTAAAATTTCTATCACAAACTCAAAAAAATAACAGCTCTTGATTTCTGATCTGTTTATCTAGCCATAAATTCCACTCAGTGGGTGTCGTTATATCCTCTGCCTTATGAATCAGTTTGCAGAAGCTTTTAGTGCTAATTACAAGTTATATCAGAAGGAACTGTATTTAAAAATAAACATTACATAATACTAAGACACACAAGAAAAAATTCCAAACTATTGCAGCTTGAAGAGATAAATACAAGCAATAAACACTTGTGCTTGTACACAGCACCTCACTTTTGTATCTGTGAGATATTCAAATGTCATGTATGACCATAATAAAATGAACACATTATCTCACTTTGGATAGTGTAAAAAATCCTGTGCTGTGCATAAAAGAGCATGACTTGGAGCATGACACAGAATGACTATGATTAAAGCTGTTTCTCTTAAACTGAAAAGCATTTAGTGTGTCTGTCCCTAGAAAACCAGAATATACACACATACATGCACACTCACACACAAAGACAGGCTCAGGTCCTGGGTAAAGGGTATGAAAGACAAGAACAAAAGCTTCTACAAAAAAAATCAGCAACTGAAGAAAGTAAATGGGGGCACGCTGTCTTGGTAAAGCAGGAGACCTGGGGACAGAAGATGGGCACTTCATGCCTTTTTTGCTGCTGTCCCCTGGGACATACAGAGCTCTACCTCAGGCATCCATCTGAGGGGTGTGAAGGAGTTGGCCAAAACCACTACGAGGCTGCTCTCTACCTCTGAGAGGTCACAACAACTGGGGGAGTCTCCTGTTAAGTAGAAAAGAACAAGTTTTCTACCCATGTTCAACAAGGAGGACCTGCAGAAAAACAGGCCAAAATTCCAATTAAATTTAGGCCCCTGGACACGATTATCATTTAAATGCAGAATAAGATAACTAAATAAATTGATCAGAAGTAAATTGTACATAATCAACTTGTCTTCTCTAAGGAGATGACTTTTTCAGTGCCAAAGGAGTGAGCAGTGTTGTTTATTTTGTTTATCTAGATTTCAGCAAGGTATTCAACACAGATTCCTGCAGGAATTGTATGGGCCACTTGGGTACGCAAACAATCAGTTGGGTGGAAACCTGGCTGGACCATCCGGCTCAAAGTATCACTGTGATCAGCAGAATCAAGTCCAACTTGGCACCTGGTAACCACTGGCATTCCCCAGGGACTAATAATGGGAGTGATACTGGGACCAATACTGTTTGTTTTTACTAATGACCCAAAAGCTAGGACACAGTGTACCTTCAGCAACCTGATGGATAACACAACTGGGGCAGTGGCTGATACACTGGAGGACAGAACTGCTATTCAGAGGGACCCAGAAAGGCTGGGGAAAATGGGCTGAGAGGAGCAGTTCAGTTCAGCACTGCTGTTCAGTGACACACACAGACTCCCATGTGTGGGATGGAATACCACCACACACCAGGAGATGCTGGCACTTGCTGACTGGTTTTGAGGAAAAGGATCTGAGGGTCCTGGTGAACAAAAACCTGGTCAGAGGTCAGCAGTGGGCCCTGTGGCAGAGTACGACAGGAGGCAACAGACACAGGTTGCCATATGGAAACTGAAATTGGTATATAGAAACATTTAGATAGATATTTCCTTCATCACTGTCAGATGTTGGAACAAGTTGCCCAGAGAGGATATGGCATCTCCATGTTTAGATGTTTTCCAAGCAAAATTTTTAAACATCATCTAATGGGCCAGAAAACCTCCACAGGTCCCTTGCATGCTAAATGATCCTATGATGGGTATTTGTATTCAATTCTGGAAATAACTTCAACCAGAGCTCAATTACTGACAGGGTGCCTTGTGCATCTCCAGAAATACCACAAATTATTTGGCTAGACATTGCTGTTAGAAGAGCTGACAGGATATTTTGTGAAACAATATTTCATCGTGAATTGTATTATCACAGTGTCATCGATCATGGACCGAGGCCTGTCTGTGGAAGATCATGACTCTGTTTTGTTTTGTATTGCAGTCAAATCTAAGATAAGAGACGCCTGATGGATAAGCACAAATTGAAATAAGCAGAGACAACATCAGACAGTATCACAGGCATTCAGTTGGAACCTGGTCTCCTACGTATGTGGTGACTCAGACTTCCTGGCTAGCTGGATCCCCATTAACAGGAAGATGGAAGGCAAATGAAGCCAGCATGCAAGACACTTAAAACAGAAGGGAAGGGTTTATTCACATCATAGAACTTATTGCCACGGGATGTTTCGGCTGCCAAGGAGTTTACATTGGGCTGAAGGCTATTCGATTCAAGGGAGATAAAGCTGGCAAGGGCTGTGAGACAGAAAACCACCACATCCACCTCAGAGATTCCCTGAGTTGCCTGGTCTCCCCAAGCTGGGAGAGTGGAATTGAACAGGCAGAGTCCTTCTGCACTTTGTCCTAGGCACTTCTGAGCTACTGACTACTGCTGGGAACAGCATCGTTAGGCTAGAAAAACTCCTAATTCAATCTAGTGATCAAAACTCTTTTCATGCTCACACAAACTGCTTTAATCCCTACAAATAATTACATGGAAGCAAGAAAAGTTTCTTTCAGCCTACATATTACATGCTTTGACAAAAGAGAACATCATGCCAAACTCAGAAGTACACATGGAAAAACAGAAGAGCTTCAACAACAGAGACGAAGATAAACCATTGTGAAACCAGCAGTACATTGTATCTTGCCTGTCGTCCTTCCAACCTGCAAGAGAAGCCTTGAAATTTGGGGCTGGAGGAATAATTTGTTGATGAGGTGGTGATTGGTCAAAGGTTGGACTCTGACAATCTTGGAGGTCTTTTCCAATCTAAATAATTCTGTGAAATGTGAGAAAACAGAGGCTGGATTCAGATGCCAGCTCCAGCAACAGCCAAATCAAGGGCTACTGCTACAAAGCAGCTATGAGCTGGCAGAAAACATTTGAGAGAACTTAGTATCAGCCCTGTGCAATAAAACAATTTTTCTCATCTTTGAACTATACAACAAAAAGACTATTAACCAATGTTTCAAAGTCATACTGCATCTATTTTAAGCCGACTTTTTCATCTTGGGAGTGGCAGTACAACTGCATACACATACAGACATATTAGAAGAGAAAAAAAAAAATCAAAACTTAGAGGATAAAATAGAACAAAGGTCGACTGCCCAACCTTATCTCACTTCCCTTTCAACATGATAATCCAGCATGGAATGGGTGGCTGTGCAATACTTTGTGCACTCTTTCTTGGACACAAGTTCACCTCTTTCTCAGTGAAAACAAAACCAATAGAATTAAGTTTAAAATTTCTCTTGGGTAGCTTAAAAACTACTTTCAGGTACATTCAATGTTCTAGGAACTTGACTTCCATTACTGCAGAGACAATGTAAAAACCACTCGCACTGCAGTTTCTGAAATACCATGACTGATTATCAATTTTACAGCTGGTTAAACCTCATTCTAGTTTAAAAAGGCCATTTGTTTTGGTAATACTCTAGATAGTAACTCTGAAATAAAGTGGGACACTTGGTCTGGAATTTGCATAACGAGGTCCCAGAACATTCCTCTTCCAATGTTCCAGCTGTAGGTGCAAATCAAACAATTCAGTGTGCGTATGTATACAAGATCTTTTTTGTTTGCATTTGTGAAAAGGAATCACATCAAAGTGGCAAAGAAAACTGTAGTCCTTTTAGAAGAGACTTAAAATCATAATGAAGTTCCTTAGACTCTTACTGCTAAGAGTGAAAATTATTTTAAGTTATATCCCTACTTCAAATATAAGATTTATCTTTAAGAGAACTCTAGTGTCTTTTTTTCTCAGACATCTCAATTCTCAGTATCTGAATTTAGTGTTATTTGCACAGTTACACCAACCTAGGAAATTATTATTTTCAAATCCAATTCAAAAAAAGACTTATCTCTACTAACAGAAGCATTATCGCAAAATTCTGAAATTAGAGCAAATATACTTTTTTCACAGTAAAGATGTTATTCCTGAGCTATTGTAAACTCACTCTTCTGTTCATTATGGATGAAGTAAAATCAAAGATTTTGCTCTACATATGCACACTTGTCCTTTTATCCATGAGTAATGTGATTTTCAGATGGACATACAAGTCTCTAAGCTCTCAAGAAAAAATCTCATCCAAACCCACCACATTTTGAAGTTGATATGCACCTTTACTCTTCAAGAAAGTTCCCGGTTCCTAACTTCCTGTACACAAACCACAATGGAGGTACACAGGTGAAAGATAAGAAAATCCCATTTTAATTTTCATCATTTAGAGGTGCAATGACCCACCATGCAGCTTACCTTGTAATACTTATTTCTAAATTTTGGTATCACCCTCCACTACACAGTATGCAATTCTATATTTAACCCATCTCTTCACTCAGAATGCCATCACTCTCAGTGGAAATACTTCAGTTACATACCGAAATAGAACTCCTAGAAGCAGTAATCCTTTATGCTGACTCATTGATCTGAAAATATAATTTCAGTTCTTCGAAAGCATATACCTAACTTCATTATGTGCTCAAATCGCCCATGTTTACATGTACTTTTCAGAAACACTGAATTACAGTTACCACAACAACAACTATCTGTGCAAATTCATTACCATGCAGCTAATCCCTACTATTCTGTTTGATCCCACTTCAATACATCTGAATAGCAAACCTGTCATGGAAACCTGTTGGCAAAGTACATATGATTGTATTTGCCTAATAGCAGCACCATAAAACTTCTCCTACAAAGGACAGGCAAAGAAGTGTTAGGCTAAGAAATATGCAGTCATCAAATTAGAAGATATTTGAGACCTATTATTAATCATCAAATAGTGATGAAAGTTTGGCATGAAAACAAGCTCACATTTGCTCATGCAAAGGATTTGGAAGAATGAAAATCCACAAACATGTTTCTACAATAAATCATGATACTGAAAATCCAAGTTAGTATTAAAGTTAGTATTCAAATGACCAGAAAAAAAAGGTCAGAGTTTTAGCAGACATAATGCAGACAAGAAAGGTAGTCAATAGTTAAAAAGATGAAACTATAGAAAAGGATTACAGAGGAAAATGTCAAATATCATTCCAAACACATTTTGAAAGGAGTTCTGAATATTATCACTTAGACTTGGGCAAAAGGAAGAAAGGAGCAGTTAAAATTATGGCTTTTTCAGTCTGAATGGCTTAATTTCAATTATAAACCAATGTTTCTGCACTGACTTTAATTCCCATAACTACTAAAATACATGGTAAATTAGGTACTAAATTCTTTTAAAAAGAAATCAAATTAATCAAATGGAAATGTAACTCCCTAGCTACACCATTGATTGATAATGTTGGAGAAACTGAAGCCATTTATTTCAAAAATTATCTTTCCTGTGAAAGTCTAAAATCCTACTAACACCAACTAGTGCTAGAATTCTAGAACTAGTGTCAAAATTCTGGAACTAGTTCTAGACTTTTACAATGTTTGTACAAAAATTTCTTTAGTAAAAGGACTGTGTTGGTTCTCTTTGCAGGTACTCCTACATGCATATGTGAAAAAACAGTCCATAAAGCATCATAAACTGAACCAGATTTGACAACCTCTTATCTGAGTTCTTCCCAGTATCAACAAGTGGAAGAACCATGTGCCTTGAAGTTGTTTGTTGAGCCAGCAAAATAGATGACTTTCAGGTCATTCACCAGTACATGTACATCAACACAGAATATGATTCATTATTTGTAATTTGTTTCCAGAATTCCCCACATTACATCCATGTGAATAATGTGGGGGGAAACAAACTGAAAATGGAAGTTTATTGTTTTTTAATGTTAGGTTATTGGTTGGACTTGATGGTTTTAAGGGTCTTTTCCAGCCTTAATAATTCCATGAAAAGCAATCCAGTAGGCTTACAAAGCAAGAGTAGGGGATGCCAGCACCTCCCATGTGACAGCACAGACAAATGGGAAGCCTTTCAGGCAGACAGCACAGGCTGAGTAGGGTCCAGGTGAAAGAAAAAAAAAAGTCAACTCTAAGAGTACAGTCTTCTGCCAAGAGGACAGCCCTGATTTCAAAATCACAGGTGCCCTGAGTTCCCAGAGAAAGACATTCTATAACAAGCCAATGAGGTCTTCCCTGTGCAGATACCCAAAGCAGTGGCTGAGCCTCATGCAGACTACAGAGCTGTATTTTATAGTTATGGCTGTTTCTGAGCAATACCAGCAGTGAAGACCGTGCCCAGAGTCCAGCTCAACTATAACCCTGTACTGCAAAGCAAAAGGTGGATGATCTCAACAACTGTTACTTGCACGTCCCACTGCAACTCGAAACGCAGACACTTCTAGGCAGAGACTGCTGGTGCACCACGACACCGGATTAATGTGCAATTCCTCCCTCCTCCTGCTTATGAATTTTCACTCTATACCAGTGTCACAGCTCATATCTCATCCATTCTGCAAACACAACACTCAGCCAAGCAACTAGCATTGGGAAATAGGATCAGTTTAACACAAAATGTTGCCTTTACCATCCCTTTGCTAGGCACCCTGTGTCCTGCAGCCCAGGATGCACTGCTGACAGCAGAGCACATTCATTACACATTCAGGAGTAAGATCCAGAATTCCCTCCCTACGCCAAGAAACCTTCAGAGCTGCTTCCCCACCAGTATTTGGTGACTCTTCCCTACTACATCATGGCAACTTCTCCTTGCCTCAAAATTATAAAGGGGAATAAAAAACCCACATCCCCAAGACAGCACCACAGACATTTTCAAAACCAGGAGATTGTTCTTCAGCTCCATACAAAAGCCAATGCTGCCCTCAGAGCAAGAGCCTTATCTTATCTCAGACATGGAATTCCATTCTAACTGTACAAACATTACCCTTCTTTACCAAAATGTAGTTGACCAGAATTCAGGGTTATTTGCTAGGATGTACTGTTTTGCAGATTGATTTTACATTTACAGTTGTGATATTCAATTCACAAGAATGTTGAGGAAAATATTAACTCACTCCCTTTGTCAAGCAGAAATATTTTAAATATGAAACCTCTTACTAGCCCAATTTTAGATTTTTTGCATTTAAAAAATGTGCTAGGAAAAAATCTAGTAAGTAAGTAGAAATCATTCTGAGCTGATATTTCCAAAAGTCTTCCAAGTTCTGAAGTCACCTATAAACTGCAACCATGCTTTGCTATATAATGATTTCAACTCCCTCAGTACCTCAATTAAGATTGTATGTGTAAAGTTTACAGTATGACATTTTCATCCTCTGAAATGTTTAAGAAACTATCATCATACTTTACTTCATTTTAAAAATCTTCCACTCATCACAGGAAGTAGGAGAACGAAAGCAGAATAGGGCACCTGCCCACTCCTAGGAACAGCTGCTCAAATACTATCCTCTAGTAAGTACATGATTAAATGGGAAGTTATTTAATTTCCTGATCAGCCTCAAATTTAAGGTGGTACGTAACACAGAACCATCTGCATGAGCTACCATGTGAATGCTTCTGCGAAAAGCATGAATTTTTAACAACATTAAAACTTGCAATTTATCCAAACAATGCATATGTCAAACTTTAAACTCCAAGTGTGATACCATACCGTGCTAAACTGACATTTACAATAGAAAACACTAAAGCAACACTCAGTGTAGCTGTGACAAAGTAAATCATGATGCTCTATGAAAACTCACTTTCTGACTTACAGCATAACTATGGCACACTGCAGTTATGCATGTTCTTCCACACAGGCACAATCTTAGTAAACCAACTCTCTCCTTTTAAATTTTCTCACCAAGTCAAAAAGGAGGATGCACTCAGAGACCTTCATCAACCCCTCCAAAAGCCCTATGACACAGCTGCCTTCCAGCTGCACAACCTTCCTGCTGACATGTCATGTTTCACTAAAAGATCTGGGTCCCTTCCTGAACAGATATGGACTGAATGGATAATTTAAAGCATGACAGAAGACCCAATATCAATGGAAATTTATGCTGGGATTTTTTGGGCAGCTCAGAGGAACATGAAGTACTGTCCTTGTAAATGCAGAGGTAAACCATTCTGTACAGCAGGCAGGAAAACGAGGTAAGTGCTTTCACAACTTCCACTTGCAAAGCAAGCTGCACCAACGCTTTATGCTACAGAAATAAGGAGGAAAGCTAAAAGCTTCTTACTTCTTTGTGCTGCAATACAGCACTTCAGTCAAGAGCAATTTTGTTTCTACTGAAGTCAGCAGAACCGCCTCATTTTAATTTTAAGGCTTTTTAAAAAGTGGTGCTTTAGCTGAGCTAGTAATACAATGTCAGAAGTATATTTCTAACAAAGCCATGCTCCTGTGTTCCTCTTACCTCCTGATCTTTTCTTCTTTGGGTTTCTTTCCTTGCTATAGCTCCTTATTAGCTGGATTCCCAGAGAAAATTTCATTTTTTCAAAACTGATTTTGCAAATTTTTATGATTTGTCATTAACTGCTCTCAATATGAGATATTTGACCACAGTTGTAGCTCTTCTTCAGAGTTGCAATGTCTTATCTACACAGGCCAGTTTGCCATGCCATTTTTTCATACAATTAATATATTTTTCTTCATTACATGTGGAGAGATCTGCAACAATGCTTGCTGTTCTTCTCATCAGATGACACAGTAAAAAATATTTTCAAACCTTTAGATTGAAAATACCACAAACTTTTCAATATATGGACTTTTTCCAGCAAAGTCAAGCTTTAAATAATACTTTTCAGAATCCTTCTCTTTAGACTACAACAGTTCAGCTGTTCATTTTTCCTCCAGATGCACCTACAGTCCTTGGGAGGACACCAGGATTTTTTCTCTGACTTTAGTGCCTTCTTTACATTCCTCTCTGAAAGTTTGTTTGTTTTCAGTCTACTCAATGGCAAAAAATAATACTCCAGTTCTACTTCACAGCTAAACAATGGCACTCCACCAACTTCACAAAAGCAGAAAAATTCCAAATAACTACTACCAATAATTATTTAGAATAAAGTTCTGCATATCTGTTGTATGAAATGATACTATCTCAGCATCTTCTGTGAAAGTATTACATTTACTGCACAATTTCAGTTGTAACTGTTATAAACATTTAACTTCCATATGCTGCAAAGTTTTTAGTGAGGATGACTGCATAGTGGAATTTGACAGAAGTAGCCAAGGTAACTGAAAAATGTTGTCAGTAAATTATCAAATGTTTGATAGAAATATTATTTAACAGCACTTCAAAAACTTCACAGGGGAGCAGAAGAGGATCTAGCCTGGCACCATCTCCTAAGAAGGCACACGCCGCTGCATAAACCGCTGGGGTTTCATCAACAGAGCGCCTGGGTGGCCATGTGAAGTTGGAGCGTTACATTCATTGTATTTATTTTATGTAATTTCTTGGAATGCAGTTTAGAGCTTAACACAGAAATCTGTCCAATCTTTTAGTTTTAGCTCTGTGATGTCATTTCATTTATTTATTCAACTTTCAGACAATTAAGTCCTTCTTAAAAAGGTTATGTAAATGAGAGCATTAATGTATTCCTTCCATGACATTAACAATAATGCACCTACTAGATTTATAAATAAACTCTGTCACACTCTGCCTCCTACATCACCTACCTCCACGTCTCAACATCTCAAAATATCTGGCTTACACGAAACAAAATTTCATAGGTATTGCAAACACTAACTATACAGAACGGTATTTTATAATGACACTTTGAAAAAAAATAAAGATAATAAGTCTGAAACTCATGCCTAAACATATCAGAGTCAATTAAAATCATTTAAACAGGATTGTCTTAAAGGTAAAATGAGAAAAAGCCTAGTTGTAGTAAATGACCCTTGGAATACATGATGAAGTAGTTATTTGCTCCATCTTTTGCTACATTTGCTCACAAAGCCTGAACGACTTCCACAAATAACAAGTGTTGAAATGCTAAAACTGTAAAACATGTTGGTAATTGCTCTATTTCAATTCACTGAAGAAAAGCGCTCAAAAATAGCTCTGTGGGAGGGGTTTTGAGATGGAATTACTGAACAGCTCATACTTTTCATTAAGAGTGACCAATACTTACAATTTTAATATGAAATAATTACTAATATATGGCATTCAAATATACATGCTGTATCAAGGACAAGTGTGAAATAACCTTTTGAAGCTTGTTTCTCTTCATTTGCCCCAGACTGCAAAAGACTGCCATTATGTTGTTCACCCGATTAAGAAGCATTTTAATAAAAACCACAGAGAAATGGGAAGCTCGAGCCTGTGCTATTGGTGATATCCACAGCAGTCAGGATGGATGTCTCAAGAACTTACTCCACCCAACTCTTCCCAAAACAAACTTCGGAAGCAGGTTAACACTAACATTTGCTTCCAAAGCTGTGTGTTGCAGGCACCTAACAATGAGTAAATAAATTACAGCAACCCACAGTAATTTTCAGAGCTGCAGAGTAACCAGTCAAGCAGCATATGTTTGCATACAGAAGTGATCTATTCAAGGTCTGAGGATGAAGTTCCAGGACAGTCTAAACCAGTCTCCTTATCCCCTAAACAAAAATCCCCACCCCTCCTTTGCCTCAGCAGTTGTGTCTTTCTCACCCTGAGCAAGCCAGTTTAGGGAGCTAAACTGGACAGGTCTTCTGCTGTTTTCATTTTTAGCCATTTATCCCCTTCAACCTGCTCACTGCAGGGTCAAAGAAGTAAAATAATCAGTGAAAAGGCAGCAGAAAGAATATAGCAACCAAGGCAGATCAGTCCCACACACGGGTAATTACTCCTGGGAAAATGTCATTTCATTCAAACCTGAAACACAGAGACGGGGGGAAAGCAATAACAAAACAACAAAAAGCCGTAAAGAACTTCTTCCTTTTATTCTACCAATACAATTTCACTTAAAATGAAGCTGTATATCTTTAGAACTGACTATTTCTTGGCATACTAATCAGTCTAATCAGAATAAAAAATACTTCCATAATTCTATAAGAAAAAATATACTAAGCATACTATCAATAGCAATTAGTTTATCTACAGAATAAACTAATTTCACTAAATTATAGTTCACACCCAAATGGACAGACAGACCTCTCCAGAACAAAACACTCCCTACATATTTTAGAGTAATCCAGTAAGTTCATTTTTCACTTCCTGCCAAACATAAAAAGTCAAAATGTCAAAACAGTGAATATTTATAAAACTATATAAAAAAACTCTTCACACATGCAAATAGTACTTTCTTTTACTTAGGAAATAGATCTGTAAATTTCGAGAGACTGAAAAAGTGGAAGATAATTTTAAAGAAAAATCATATTGACATACTGCACAAGGGTCCCCTTCAGCTGTAAACACACAGAGCTGTTTTAGTAAGGACATATTTTGGGAAAAGATTAATTGTAAACTATTATCCTCTACAGAGAAACAGTAACATCACTTCACCTCTTCATGTAATTTTCCTTTTTCATTCTATTTAAGACAATGGTCATGACCTTGCTCATAAAAGTGTTGTTTGGATTTATATCAAGTAGTTTGAAAGAATGTTTATCTTGAGTTTCATGTATCCACACTGTCAAATTTAAAATCTCTTTCCTCCCTAACCTTAAAAAAAACCCACCCTACAAAAATCTGAACGTTTTTCCTCCTCAACTTCCTATCCCATACTGCAGATAAGCCTTACTTATTCAACTTATCTTAAATCTTGCTGGAGTTCTGCCATACAATTTTAAAGACGCTAAGATTTCTGGAGCCTAGTCCTGTTGTACCAAACACTGCAGTGTTACTCCAGAGCCAGACCAGCTGTCTCAAAGCTTTTGCCTTTGGTTCCTGTATTAGATTTAGACTCTGCAAATCGATCTCAGCATTCCTTGAGGAACACAGAGTTCATCAATAGCCCTTACAGTGTCACTACACCAGTGAAATCTCTCACCTGAAAACTGTGGTATATAATTACGTTCCTCTTGAGCAAAGAAGATCTGCAAAATAGAGATGAGTTTTATCATCTCTATTTGGAAGCCTAAGATTTTGAGAGACTGGTCCAAAATTAGGCAATGAAATTCCACAGAATAAAGGATCACAGAAAAGCTCACCATCTTTTCCAGCACAAGCTGAGGAAGCCAGCATAACAACACAGGGAAAAGTGAATGTAATTCCCCAAACTCCAAACACAAAGGGAGCTTGCAGCTCTGGGGGCAGCCAGTGCCCCAGGTCTGAGACAGACTGCAGTTTTCTTCACTTATGTCAAACTCATTTTTTAAATGCATTTCATGACAGTGAAGTATGTTCTTTCAAGAACATTTGAAGTTTGTTGCAGAAAGTTTCTCCTACAAACAGTAAAGAGGTTTGCAGTTACCACAATCACGTACAAAATTAGTGCTTAGGAAATACTACAATTTATCCCAAAATTTTGATATATTTATTCTTTTTAAGATGACCTGTGTGCATTTAGAGAAAAATGGGAGAAAAAGTTGATAGCTGGTTATTTTTTGACAGTTTGGGTTGAAACTGCTTTTCAAAGACTAGCTTAGTAAAGATAGTGCAGTTTGTACCAAAATGAGCAAAGTGTGTATAAAAGCAAACTAAATGTCACTAAACACTTGGCAAAATGAGATAAACATGAGAAAACATCTGTCAACCAATATCACCTGACTGAACTTACTGAAACATTCAGGGGAGAGAAAAGACAGGTAGTATATATATTTCCTCACTAAAAATATTGAAAAATACTTACTATTATTTTGTGTTATAGTGTTACATAGTCATGTTTGCCAAAAAGGTTGAAAGCTCAGAAAATAAACACTTAGATAACCACAGCAGAAATGAAGAGTAACATATTTTTGTAACTACTCAAGTAAGGCACATGAAAGAAATTCCTGGCCAAAACTCACTTCAGTAAAAAAATAGTCTCCCAACTACAGACACACACACACATACATATATATAAATATATATAAATGTATATACACATGCAACAAGAAATGTTGTAGACTCTGACCAATGATATCAAAGAAAAGCTGACAGCATCATGGAAAAAAAGTCAATGTTTTTCAGACACTGTCTTTTAGAAAAATAATAAAAAGGTTCTATCAACCTGTTCATATTTAATGATGTGACGAATCAATAATTTTAATTCTGTGATTTTCATCGCAGTGGCACAGTTGCAAATATTCCAGTTATGCTCCAAGTTTCACCTGGATATTCTAGCAATAGAAAAAAAAACATCTGGAGTCTGAAAAAAATAACATAAAATCATCACTGGAGCCAGGACATCTGCCCTTTCCTCTTCCTCCAATTATTCCTCCGTAAAGCATACAAAACTCACTCCAAAAACACAATGAAATACCTGAGAAAGAAGGGGCAAAATTCCACGGAAATGAGTTGAATGTGTTACTGAATGCATGACTAAATTTCACATACAGTAAACTCTTTGGCTTCAAAGCAGTAATGACTAAGCTCACAGAACTACATGTTAACAGAACACACATTCAAACATTAGCTCTTAGATGTCAGGAATCCACTTAAACAGAGCATATTTTTATTAGGAAATAGACTTCATCTGTTAGCCTCAACTGAAATGGCTCCATGTTGCTCTAAGATGAGAAGAGAGATTAGAATGAAGTGGGTACAACAAGTATCTTACATATCAAAGAGATGACAAGGAAAAATTACACAGTCCTGGCAACAACCACCCAATCCACAGCCCTGTGGACTGAAACAACCTTATGCCTAATTCTGGCCTAGAAGTAGTCCTACCTATGTAATTGTATTTACTAAAACGTTTTAAGCTAAACACACATGTAAGGGCTTGCAAAACTGCACTCTAACAATATTTCTGAAAAACACTGCCCCTGCCCCAAAGTGTCTTTCAAAAGACTTCCAGGAATCTGTACCTCTAGGATCCATTTCACCTTCATGATTTGTAAGTAATAATTTTAAAAATCCATGTCTGACTATCTATTCCCTTTACCTAGGGAGAAAGAATTCAAACAGCCAAAGAACCTTCCCACTATGACAGAGAAATTTGTACCTTTTTTTTGTGAAGGGATGATATATTCATGTTTTGACAACATCTGAACAAGTGCAACAATACAGATTTTTGATTAGCTGTATTTGATCTTTAGTGTTGTCAAACACTAAAGATCTTGACATTAGTGTTGTCAAAAAAAGGAAACTGTATGAAAGTAACTATTCCCTGGGACCTCAACTTCTCTGAAAGAAAACTGCCTTTAGCTTATCAGACCAGGAGATCCAGTATCTACAGAAATTCATCTTGCCATGGTTCCTCATTCTGTTAACAAAACAGAGCTCTGAATTACTTAGCATCAGGCTACAAATCAGAAACAAACTGAATGTAAAACTAACTGTGGCGACACCACAAGTGGCTATTCTCTCCATAAATTGTATTTGACATAGTTTTCTAACATTTTCAGGCAAAAAATCAAGAATACCAATTCCAGTTACTGCAGTAAACGACTGCCTGCTTCTTCATGTGAACCTTATGAAGTTCAACAGGGCCAAATGGCAAGTCAAGGACATGGGCTTGGGCAATCCAGATAGGCTGGAGAATGAAGGGATTGAGTGCAGAAGAACTTTGGGGCGCTGGAGAGGCTGGACATGACCCAGCCATGTGCCATAGCAGCTCAGAAAGCCAAATGTGTCCTGGCCTGCATCCAAACATTGTGGGCAGCAGGGAAGGGAGGGGATTCTGCCCCTCTGCTCTGCCCTGGTGAGACCCCACCTGCAGTGCTGCACCCAGCCTGGGGTCCCTGCACAAGAAGAACACGGACCTGTTGGAGTGAGTCCACAGGAAGGGCACCAAGATGCTCAGAGGGCTGGAGCACTTCTGTGAGGAAAGACTGAGAGACTCGGTTTTGCTCAGCCTGGAGAAGAGGCTTCAGGGAGACCTTACTTCGACCTTTTAATACTTAAAGGGTGCTAATTGGAAAGTTAAGAGACCTTTTAGCAGCACCTGTAATGACAGGAGACCTTTTTAAAGGGTCTTTAAAAAGACAGGGGTAACCTTTTTAAATTCAAAGATGGTAGATTTATAACGGATATAAGGAGAAAAATCTTTACAGCGAGGATGTTGAGACACTGGTTGTCCAGAGAGGTTGTGGATGCCCCAACTCTGGAAAAGTTCCAGCTCAGTTTGGATGGGGCTTTGATCAATCTAGTTTAGTGAACAATGTCCCTGCCCATGGCATGGGGGTTGGAACTACATGATTTTAAAAGTCCCTTTCAAGCCAAACTGTTCTGTAATTCGGAAAGAATTTTGTAATCAGTACTGAAAATGATACATCAATAATCAGCTACTTCCTTAATTTGTACATGGCACCCATCATTAAAAATACTTCTTTCTTTTATAAACTACAACATTAAACATTTATTTTCTATGGAACCTTCAGAACAATTTTGTCTATTATAAATATATCTACCTCTCCATCAAAAACCTAGAAGTAAAACCTTTGTTCTTTAAGCAACCTTGTTTCAATGCTAACACTACTTATGTAGTTGATGTTGCCCTGATGTAAGAATATAAAATCAGAAAACTGCATAAGTGTAAGGTCAAATTAATATTGATGTAATTAATTTCAGTCAGGTATCAAAGCAGGCTGCAGTGGTATCAGTCCGCTTTGTGCCGTCTAACAGAAGCCACATACTGGAGATGGAGCAATAATAACAGGGCACCAAGCACAACTTTTAGCTAATCACTGGCAGCTAACAACTGAAATTAGTCATTTGGCATTTCTTATGTTGATGGATTCCACTACTTCCAGAAGAAAATATGAGCCAGTATTTATCTTTAAAACAAGCATGTTTACTCACAGATTCCTGCTTTTTCCTAAAAGAACAGATTAAATCAATAAAATAAAGCACAAAAAATCTGTTTAAATTACCTAAATTCAAACACAGGCAAGTACTAATGGGAATTGACTTTTTACTATTTTTTAAAAAGAAATCCTTTCTAGTTTCTACAATTTTCTCTGTACACAGACTAGTAAGACAGTGTGATGTTACCCCTGAATGTGATAGCATAATTTATTTCATCCTTTTATTCTCATTCTCTTTTTTCCTAAGTTTATATTAGCATATTCTAGCTGAAGTGTTCTCTGTAATCCAAAAGAAGCTACAGTATTTGCAGAGCAGTGCACAAATTCTTTTCTTGCATCCATGCTCTCCTCGAAGTTTCATTACTAACACTGTGATAGGACATGCAGATGATGGCCTGCAATCAGAAAAAGTAGGCTGCATATTTTAATCAATAAACACACCATTCACTTGGAACCTATCTCTTTGGAGAAAGGAGATATGCTGTGGATTTTATAGTTTGCTTTGGAAAGGTTCAGGATTGTGGATTGTTTGGTTATGTTATTGTGAAAGTTCATCGACTCATAGAATATGTTGAGTTGTAAGTGACCCAAAAGGATCATTGAGTCCAACTTCAGGCCCTGAACAGGACGCCCCAAGAAACCCACCATGTGCCTGAGATGATTGCTCAAATGCTTCTTGAGCTCTGTCAGGCCAGTGCTGCGACCACTTCCCTGGGGAGCCTGTTCCAGTGCCCAGCCACCCTCTGGATGAAAAACTTCTTCCTGATATCCAACCTAAACCTTCTCTGACTCAGCTTCATGCTGTTTCCTCAAGTCCTTTCACTGGCCTTAAGAGTGAAAAGATCAGCGTCTGTCCTTCCTCTTCCCCTCACCAGGAAGCTGTAACTGCAGTGAGGTCTGCCCTCAATCTCCTCCTCTCCATGCTAAATAGACCAAGTGACCTCAGTCACTCCTCACACGCTTCCCCTCAGGGCCCTTCATCATCTTTGTTGCCCTCCTTTGGACACTCTGCAATAGTTTCATGTCCTTCTTACATTGTGGCACCCAGAGCTGCCCCCAGCACTGGAGGCAAGGCCGCCCCAGAGCAGAGCAGAGCAGGACAATCCCCTCAATCCCCTCCCTTGTCCAGCTGGCCACGCTGTCCCTGATGCCCCCAGGACAGGGTTGGCCCTCCTGGCTGCCAGGGCACTGCTGGCTCATGTCCAACTTTCTGCTGACTAGGACCCCAAATCCCTTTCCATGGCACTGCCCTCCAGCATCTCATTCCCCAGTCTATGCACACCACTGGGGTTTCCCCATCCCAGACACAGAATCCAGCATTTGTCCTCGTTAAACTTAATATGGTTGGTGATCATTCTGCAAATCTGCCAGGATTAGCTGAGAAAATTATTCAGGCTAGTTTTAATCCAGTTTAGGTACTCAAAGTAATTCTCAATACACCAGCACAAATATTGTGTCACCACCAAGGTGGTGCCCCAGGGAAGGAGGTGGAGCTACTGCTTTAAGTGATAGGAAAACTATTTGTGTTAGCCATTTGTTTTTTAACAGATTCACATAAAGGAGAAAGACAGGAGTTAAAAAGTTTCTGAGATCACTGAGGCTTAGTTTCTCATACTGAAAAACTTCTTTGTTCTTCAGATTTCTTGTTCTTATTTTAAAAGCTGCTTGGTATCTTTATCTAACACTGTACAATCTTTTGGTTCATTTACAAATTCTTCCAAGACAGATGTATTCTTGTTAAATACATAAAATTTGATTGGTACTACCCTTAATGATGGAAGCACTTAAACAAACACAAAAATAAAAATTTTTAAAAATCAAAATCCAGACTATTAAAGAATAACCCAGAAAACCTTATTCCAGTTATCAAGACCACCAGAAGAATAGACCATGTCTGTTCCTCTTCTAAATGTGCTAGTCCTAAGGCAGAAAAGTTAAGTTGTTGCCATTAATAATAATTATTGCATATGTATCTGAGAACACATCTGTCCTCTGCTGTGCCCACCTTTTCCAAAATAAAATCACCACCCCCACTGTTGTATCTTCCTTCAGAGCATTGCAGACTACTTGAGAATATTTAAGCTTGTCTTAATTAATGCTGCATTTACATCCACATTACAGAGTTATCTGACCCAAGCACAATGCTCAACTATTTACTAAGTTTGTGTCTGTAAAATCTCATCTCTTTCTGCTTCTAGAAGTAATTCAGAAACAGAGACAGCATCCTACAGCATTTTTAGGCTTCCCTCATCCCCCAAGGACATTCTAACATCTTTGTCTATGGCTGATAGAAATCTTGACAAAGGAACCCACATCCTCAGGAAGTTTGGTCTCAATCTGACAATGAAGTACCTTGTATCTGTATCTTCAGAATGGTAGGACAATTTCACAGCCTTTTCAAGGTAAACCAAAGGCTCCTGGGCACTGTAAAATTTGAACCAGATATAAAATATTCTTTCCAATTATAACCTCTGCAAGGTAATGGTGTTATCTTCATATATGCAGCCAATGAAATCCTGCCTTTTCACCTTGTCAGAAGATACACAGGACTGTTTTCATTGAGACTTTAATTTCATTTCATAATTTCATTTAAATTAAAACTCTATCAGAATTTGTTTACAAATTGATATGAAAAATATCAGTTGAGATTATGGTAGCAAAAAAGAAATTTTAAAATAGAATAATATTTTCCAGTTTATTTAGTTTGTGCTTATTCCACCATAATCACTTTCCTTTTTTTACGCAAATAGATGGAGTATAAAGAATTAAAAACCCCACAACTGTTAAATAAAAATATGGCAAGAAATTCAGGGCTAAGTGAATATCCTGGATTACTTGGGAAATCAAAGCAAAACAGAAAGTAGATTTCATATTCCTCATGGTTTTATAAGTGGAAAACAGTTTTCCCACAAACAATAACTCAATGCTTGCTAAATTCTCCTTTAACTTTGGCAACAAGTGGTTCTTATATGGAAAGTCAAGAAAATATCTGCCTAAGATCTGAGCAGGTTAATCCCCACAAGAGCCATCTGCATCAGCTGCTTTCTCAAGGAATCACAATTTTTACATTTGAAAAAAAAAATTCATGCATAAAGACCATTAAGGTCAGAAGAAGTGTATGCACTTGGCTTAAGATTGTGGGGAAGAAAAAAAAAACTTACATAGGTCTCTTGTAAGAGTATTTCTGCACACATCCTATATGAATATGCACAGGTGGAGAGCACACAACCTTGACCTAACCAGAAACAGGACAGCCACAACAGTAGTTGGGCTGTTGGCACTACCCACAGCAAGCAGAAATCACTACTCTCTACTAAAGCAGAATTTAAATCTGGGGATACAAAGCCCTTGTATCAACAAAAAACAGTTTAACAGCTTCACTGCACATTGAGTAGGTAAGAGCATGACCCTGGTGTTTCAGGCCATTCTAGACATAATTGGATCCCTAAATCTTACTACCCTTCATGGGAAATGTGCATATGACTAGCTACATACACCTCATCATCAAAGGGAGTTCAGACATACAAAAGAATTGATTATTGGATATGTTCACTTACTCAAAGACCAGCATTTTCAGAAATAACTCAGGAATAATATGAGATAATTGGTGCTGCTCTCGTTTCACTTGCTGCTACAGATGTGGCCTTGGAAACCATCATTCACTCTGAGAACTAGCAAGGTTCATTTTAAGCCTAAATTGCTGATCATTCTGCTGCTTTTGACTTAAATCACAGATTCATAGAAGGATATACAGAATATTCTGAGTTGAAAGGGTATTCTGGTGAATCCTTTTGTGAAATAACAGCAGCACCTCAACCTCTGTGTGAAGCCTCCAGTCCCCTGCTGTATCCACAGCGATGCTTCTGGACAACCTTGGGCCAGGAACTTCCCAGCTGGGACAGGGCAATACCACGCCAGCTACAGGGGAGAACCCTGATGCAGTCTGAGCTGCTGTTATTAGATACAAACTTACTGTCTCTCACAATTATATGTGCTTTCAGCATCAGTGACACTGATACTACAGCTTCAAGCACATTTGTTTGTCCCCCACTTCCATTTTAGAGGACAACTGACCCAAGCTCTAAGAGTTCACACAAGGAAAAAAAAAAATCAAGGCATGATGGCAGTAAAACCAAAACAAATTCCACAATTCAGAAATTTAGTCTGTGTGTAAACCCAAGAACAATTCCCATGTGCCAAGATAGGAGTCCAATTACATGGTAGCCTCTTCTGATAAACTCTAGAAAATAAGCTTGAAATCAAAATAGAACTAAAAAGTTCTACCTTGGAATAAAATGTGTCTAAGACATTTTTTCAGTCATGCTTCCTGCATACTCCAAAAAGGCAAAACAGCCATTCCTCTCCCCTGTGACATTCAGCATCCATTTGAGGTAAAACACTGATAAATAGAAATAACGTCAGTGTACATTCACTTGGTTTTGACTTAATAAAAAAGAATTTGTATCACAAGTATACGGCAATTTCATTAATTCCCATCTGTCAGTAAGACATACTGCACATCTTCCCTCATAAATTTAGACAGTGTGATTTCAAAACACAAGTACAATATCACCATATGTACTTTTACCCAACCTATAGCAAACATTATTTCAGTAATATGGCATAAGCAGAACAGTCCATTCCATATAGAAAATCTAAGCTGGCCTCAGTGCTGTCTCTGATTTTCTGATTCAATAAAGTCCTGCAGCAGAGTCATATAAAATAAAGCCAGGAGCTTTTTAAATAAGGAAGAACTTAATATCTTACAAAATTTTTAAAGTTAGATTTTCCACTTTTTATCTGTCAAAATTTGCCAAAGATGTTTTCACAGGTAGAGAGGGGACATTTTGGACTTCTGGCACTTGAGAAACACTGCAAGACTCATGTGGGAACAAATACTGGTATTCCTTCTAGAAAAATGAGAGCACTGAAATAGTTTATTTTGACACTTAAATTGCCTTTCTTCAGAGGCAGCCAACCATTAAAATAGATGAAATGATTCACACCTCATGGTGCTACTTTTTCAGGCTTCTACGCACATAAACTATTCTTCATCACAGTGTCCACATTTAGAGATTGTCTTCATAATCAGAGCAGAAATCATTTCTAAACCAGAGAACTAGCTAGATATCTAAGATTTAAAGGAATTGCCAACATAATTTTTTTTCAGGAGATGCAGCTTATATTAGTGTATTTAGTTTTTATCTTTTAATACAAGCTTAAAATATTTCTGACAAAGAACATTACATGCATACAAAACAATGTTCAGGCTGCCTCGTTTGCTGTTACAGTCAGGTTTTACCAGCAGAATTCGGACAACAGAGTTCTGCTGCTTCCCACCCTCACTGTCAATAATGCCACATTTGCAGAGTCAAGACTAATCCTCCAGTTCTGGGAAGATGACAAGAGGGGAATAAGGAAAATAACTTAAAATACAATAAAAAATAAGCACATATAATTAAACTAATACTGAAAAATTAATTTGAAAGCAATTTAAAAACCAGCTTTATAAAACTTAACAATTTAGTAACAGGATTTTTTTTTTGAAAGTGCAGCTATTTTCAGCTTTCCCTATCAGAGCTATAGTTCAGGTGCTTGTAATACCAGCATGGATACAAGTCTTAAGTTTAACAGAATTATTATTTTGTACTCACAGAGAAGAAAAATTAACACAGAATAATGTTTAAATTAATAGCAGCAGCTGCAATACAATAATAAACTGTCAGTACCTCCTTGCCAGATGAGTAATTCAAGCAGTTGTTCTCAGTCACTTTTCATATAAAAGAACATAAAATAAAAGGGGGGATATTTTATAATCCAGGTTTATACACCCTAAAGAGGCCATTAAATTGAACAGGCCAATAAATAAAAACTATGGCTTAACGCCTAAGTGGTCTAACTTTTACTGTTGGAGGAGGAGGTCCAGAGATGTTCCCTAAAGGAAACAGATCATGCATGCATACCCCTGGCACTGGAAAGATTTTCATTACTCACTCACTAAACCAACAGCTTCCAACATGGTATTATTCCCTGCTCTTCTCCATTTCCCTAAACTATTGGTAGGAATAATTCTATTCCTAAATTGAGAGACTTCATGGTTATTTTATCACAAAAGTTTAAAATCCCACCAAAAAACCCATAATTCAGAAGTCAAGCATAGCTATAAAATTGTCTAAGAAAGGGTGCAACCAACATTAAGTAACCTCATAAGATCTTCTGTCTATTTACTGCAGCTTGTTTCCAATGACTTTAGCTGCACATTGTAGATGCCTATCATAATACAGCCTTCCCTATATAGCAGATGGTGCTAAAAGTTATTTACAAATAAAAATCTATATCCTAAACCTGCAACAAATGACAAGGCTTGTCTCCCTAATCTTGTACTTAAAATAATCAGCACTAAACTGAAAACAGAGACAAGAACAAATAGTTTCAGAAACCACAAGGAAAACCAGTTTAAGGCTATTTTCTGTATGAAATAGAACATTTTTATAGCACAGGCAAGGCAAACGTTTGTATACGCCTCAACCAAAACCTGGGCTATTACTGTTTCTAGAGCATAAGCTCTTTGAAAGTATGCACATACACAGTACTGTGAATTTATCAATACAGGACTCTTAATGTAAGACAAAAGAAAAATAAAGAGGGTCAATCAAGTTGTACAGTAGCAAGAAACACAAGATTTCCAAGTTCAGAGCTCATTCAATAAAACGGAGCTAAAGATCCTTCTCTTTATATATTCCATACTAGGGTAAATCTATGCTGTTGACAGAACTATGTTTGATATTTAATCAACAATTAAGCTATAGACTTTGGACGGCTACCTATAACAGCAGTGACATGGACAAAGAACAATGATGCGTTACAGCCTTTAAATAGCAATCAAGATTTTAGTTAAACTTTAAATAGCATTTGGAAGAAAGTGTGGAACTCAGGCATTTTTCTTCTAGTTATTTATTTATTTGGTGACAGTAACAGTCAATATTATGTATTTTGAGATTTAAAAAAAACAAGAGTATTGGCTGAAGTTTAACTTTTCTTCTTTCACAGTTGTTAAAGCCTACTTTCATGCCTGTATGTGGCCTCCTCTTCACTTCCTCCTGAAGAAAAGTTTGGATGAGTCACCCAAACTTTATCTTGCTTTATGTAGGATCCTGTAATTCTGTACTTTAAATACAGACTAATAAAATCAGTACCCATGATTTAGAACAGTCAAAAAGCAACAGAGCAATTACTTGATTACCTGAATCCTCAAGGTTTGGAATTAAACACTTGGGCATAGCTTACTTGTGATCATCTTGTTTAATCACATAAGTCTATTCTAATTAAATTATTTTCCAGTACATCTTAAAAATAAAGCTTCATCATCTCCATTTCATATAGTTGGAAATGAAGAAGGATTTGTCTGAAACCATAAAGTGATAGCAGTAGATTAGGATTCAGACCTTCCTGCACACATTTTTTATTCTCTGTACCATCTGAACAACACTATCCTAAAAAAAATGAATGATGAAATGACTGTGGAATAAAAGTAACAATGCTGAACACTAACATCATAACACATTAGTCTCCATCTGGGCACACAAAACACAAAGCATGTGTTTGGTTATTTTTTGCAAAAGATTTGACTTAGGTAAGTCATTCTACATGAAACAAAATGAATGGAAGACAAGCATAATCAAAACCCCACTGTATGTCACACCCAGGTTGTTTTTCTTCTCATGCCTATCACCTTCTGCACTATACAATAAATGAAGCAGAGACTGAACAGGAGGCATGCTTCACATGACAATGAAGAAATCTGTGTCCATCCAAAAACAAAACTCCATGATACTTCACAGACAAAAAAGGGCCCCTCTCTCAATAGCTGTAACAGTAGCAGACAAACACAGAGAAAAAGCTAAGTCCATACCACATAAAGCACCTGTTACAGACTGCGACTATCCACCATAGTGGAATCCGGACAAAATCCACAAAATCACAATGTTCTAAATATTCGAAGCCGTCAGCACATTAGGGGCCCAATCACTGATTGAAGCATACAGTCTTAGCACTCAGTCAGCAGGTGACGAACACAATGTCGCCGATGAGGGATGCGGGCGATGCCCCAGCGGCGCTCGGAGCCAGGCGGGCCCTGCGGACACTGCGCTGCTGCAGGAGCCCCGCGCACGGCAGGCACGGCCGGGCAACCTCGTGTTTACATTGCGAACAGCTCATTAAAATTAGTTTATTACTAGCCAGGTCTGCCAATATAAACACTGTATTCTTGTTCTTAAGCAATGGGATGCACCAAGAAAAAATGTATTTTAAATGAATTTGTTACCAGATACAATCGCTGCTCTACAGCGTAACAGTTTCGAAGAAATCTTGGACACAAGATAGCATTCTTTCCCCCAAAACCCCCCATTATGAGTTATAAAAATACACAGGGTTAATTTTTTTATATTTTTCACTATGTAAAACTCTACTACCCAATTTTAATCACTTTCATCTTTAAAATCCAAAGACACCTCCTCTGTGACACTGATACAATTCCACTCATATTTTGTAGATCAAACACTGGCAAGAAATCATCAGCTGATTGCTGTGGAGACTGGCTACTGAGGTAGCACTTTCCTTTCTTTTTAAATTAGACAGCTTTTGTTATCGATTGCATTACTAGACAAAGAGCCAAATGCTTTGGCACTGCTCTGCCATTAGTTAGAACTGAAAATGTACTTTAAAAAACAGGTTCTAATGAGCATTTGCACACATTTCAACTGAAACTGAGACTACTAACATTTGGGAAAGTGAAGAGTTCCTGAATTTTTATTCCTGCACATACAAAGCAGAAGAAAACTCTGCTAATTTGTTAATGTAGGTGTATTTATGTTTCTCTTAAGTTGGTAAAGATTGAACAATTAAAGGATACTAATGACACACTGCAATCTGATCAACAGAGATGAAATACTGGGAGTGAACATGCCTATTTTGAATACACACACACACAAAATCTGCATGCATCTCGTGTGGCAGTAAAAAGACCTGAAGCTCAGCAAAATGTTCTTTTGGCTTTCTCAAACCTGAAGTGAAACATTTTAATACTAAAGTAGAGTAAGTCAGAATATAAAAATATATAAAGCTGTCAGAAAAGTAGAACTATCTTTTTCCAGCTAACTATACTGCTATATATAAATCTATCAGAGGGGAACAATGAACAAAAGACAATTCAGTTTCCTTAAGGATCATAATTTTTAACTCTGCAATAGATGTTCTAAAATTACAGATCAAAAATAGGACATTTATAGAAAGAGTTAGAAACTAAGAGAGAAATAACAGCACAGGAAATATAACAAGCAATAAAAGGTTATTTCTTCAAGAACAGAGAATCATCTGGCCTTCAAATTACTTAGTGGGCAATGAATTTTAGATCAGATCCTCCTAACTGCTACATTTGCATCTCTTCCCTGTACTTACTGGCTCAAATTAACACAACAGATTGTTCTTGCTGATTCAAAATTATGCATGGCAATAAATTCAGGAAAGTGAAACAACTTTCATATTAATTATGAAATACTCAGAAAGTTCATAAAGCTAAAATTCTGCAAAAGAATACGTTCTATCAGCCATGGTGACCTGGAGACCCTGAATTAACAGAGCTCAGCCTGGTGATCTGCTCAATTAACACTCTTGGTGCAAGGTTGGCATCTACTCAATTGATGAGATCTTTATGGACAGATGCACCTATTGAAAGAACAGGAGTCACAGCTGTAGCTCCAATCCACTTTTCATTAAGAATAAAATTGCAGGGTCTTGATGGCAATGATCCATGTAGATGAACATCTATTCATGTCTGAACTAGTGTAAACACACAGTTTACCTGTCAGCTTTATTTAAAAACGAAATAAATTAGTTCAGTTTTGGTTTGTGAGTTTGGGTTCTAAGGCATGTATATTCTGAGACACTTGAGCACTCTCCTGGTAATCATCTCTCCATTTCTCAGTCCACCATGCTTGCATTCCAGCACAGCCCAGCACTGTGCTCACAATTTCACTGCTGCACTGCCTAATTAAGAGCTTTAAGAGCTCCTTCTTTCAAAAGCTGACACAACCATAGCAGAGCAGCAAGAATATACTCATCATTTTACACCTCCAGTGTAATGTCAAACTTCAAGCTTAACACTAAAATCCTGAGGCTTGCACTGAATGAGTGAGTCCAAGGGCAAACACCAGTGCTTTTCTCTGGACAACTGCACTCCAGCAGCTCCAGCCCAGGCAAAGCACTGCAGAAAGAGCATGGTAAGATTTACCAGAGCTGTTCATCACCACCACACTCCAAAGTTGAGTTCAGTATGTGCTGAAGTGATACAATTACACATGGCAAGGAAACGGAGGTTTGGATTAGTTTTACACAGCCTACAGTGACCTATCTGCTCTTGTTCTAGAGAAGATAATGCTTGCCAACGCACCCCCAGATAATGTCTACAAAATACTATCAAAAATAACTCAGTTCATAGTGAGTAGATAGAGCTTATATGCAAAATCATAAATGCTCAAATGTATTTGAGCACTGTTAAGCTCTCCTTAAATTTAGCTGTCAACTCAGAACTATTCGGTAGGAATGTATTTATAGAAGGGCTTCTTATGGATCAGCCAAGGTCAAATGCCATTAAGTGCTATCATCCATGTGTACATGTAGTACACATAAAAATGACACTTCATTAAATTAGTGGGTGACACAAATGGCAGAAAAACAAATAATAAAAATATGGTAGCTTTACCAAGTAATCTGCATGATCTAAATGTAATACAGAAAACAGGCTTTCATAACCACTGTTACATGCCCAAAAAGAGTAAGACCGTACCATAGAAAGCTGTGACAATATCAAAATTATTTATCTTAGCATAGGCAACCTAACAACAAGCTTTCAACAAGACACAATGAGAGAATAAGCACTCAGCCAACGCCTCAGTGAAGTTGCAATAACCACTCCCCTTTGTGGATGTCCTTGCTGACACCTATCAGGGCACCAAGCACACAGTTCTAGCATTCCTCTTTCCATCTCTTTATCAGACCAAAACCAGAAGAACCCACCAAGTGCTGGCTATGCATCTCATCTATGCCAATGAGAAGAAAATCCTCCATTTTTTTTTATATTATTATTTAGCAGAAAAAGGGTGGTAATAACCAAGCCACACATTTTGGCTGGTTGGCTGTTTCCTGGGACGTTTTATTTTGCCTTCATAACTGCCTGTGAGAACAAACTAAATGCAGAGTTCTGCATCTCATAATGCCTATGAATTGAGAATGCATAGGTCTTTTTTGAAGACATGCTTTAATCAAACACAAATAATTACGCTCAACACAGGCATTAATAACTGCTAAGGCACAAAAGATAGCAAAAATCCCATTAGAATATCTAACAGTCTCTCTTGAGCCCTGAGGGGGGATGGGAGGCACACAATCAATCAATGCATTTGGCTTCATAGATTCTCCTGCTGAAGAAACAGATGGATGTGGTCAGCCATCCTGTGGTCAGGAAGGTACGCAAAGAAAGTCTCTTCATTTAGAGCCACTGAATAAAACATCTCTTGATGACAGTGGAATTGCTATCTAGAGAAAGACGGCTTATTACCTCAGCTCCTCACGCCTTTCAAATTTACACCATGTGTTATAGATCAACAGCTACTTTTTCGCTTTTTACGGCTTCCCACAAATAAAGCATGCACACAAAATACAGAATAGCAGCTGTTTATGACTTTTTACACTGTAAGGAAATGAATTCCATTTTGAATTCCATTCCACATTTTTAGTTTTGGTTATGTTATTTTTGGAGGATGGAATAGTGGCATTCCAGCCAGTCTTTTTAAGATGCTTTCCCTGACTCTCAGTTCATGTTGCCGTATTGCTACTTTTAACTGAAAACACATTTCCACTTTTGATAATTTACACTGCAAGGCAGCTGTTTAGTAAACAAGTATATTTTTCAATATGAATATGCTTTCATACTCAGACTATTTAGCAGCACACCAATGCAAAGTTAATGTCAAATTGCATAAAGCAACAATACCAGAGACCAAAAGAAAGTGATTTTACAGGAAATCTGTTGCAAATTTCCTAAATAAGAATAATGAATAGTCCATTATTTCATACACAGATATGTAGACTGCACAAGCTAGGAAATTTGATTGATTAGCATTATATTTCACTTGCTGCCAGTTTTTTAAATAATACTACTGACAGGGTGTAGAGAACAGTGATGACCTTTACTGTAAAAAAAATGCATTTACAATCCAGCTAACATTCTCCCATGGTTTTTTTCTCAATGTATTACATTAAGCAGTCTACATTGTTAGCATATAAAACAAAAAAAAATCCAATTCTAAGCAGCCCAGTCTCAATTTTTTAGCCAGGATTTCTCTTCAGAAACATAAACATATTTTAGTGTATTCAATCTATGTTCAAGGCATGGGAGGTGAGAGAATAAAAGAATCATACATATAAAAGTATAAAAGCAGAGTGTGAAAAAGTCTACTGGGGTTAAGTATTAACCTGATGCATTTTTCAGAACGACTGTACTATTTTTAACTGCTCTTTTTTGGCCACAGGTCAAAGTTTTCCAAGCAAAATACCAAAGTGAAAATGCTGGGAGTGAAGCCCAGAGGCAGCTCTCTCTGCTTTGGCCTAGGCAAAAACTTATCTGAATCCAGTCAGATATGTATGTTTCCCACCCCCCTCTATTGACTATGGCTGTCATTATGCCTCTGAACATGTATGAGAGGAGTAACACAGCACCACAGCCTCGGGAAGAACATTTTTCAGATGTTATAGGAAATTCCTATATTCTCCACACAGCACAGGCATACATTCTGTTCAGTCAGTTCCTGTATTTTTGGCCAAACAGAACTGAGTCATTTGAAAGCACAAAAAAACCCACAGTGTAAGTGCCTTGAGCAACTGTTGGAAGGACTGGGATTTAGTCCCCCTTTTTCTGCTCCTCATAACTGGGACACACTAGAAATCTTGAGGCAGACTGAAAATATAAGATTTGAAGACCCTAAAGTTCAGTTAAAATACTAAAAATTATAAAACTAATAATGTTAATATTGATAACAACAGTGATAACAATCATGACAATAATCTGTCTCTTGGCTGCCTTTCTAGAGTTCAGATGGTTAAATGAGAAAATCTAACCCCTTTCACACTTCTTCACAAGGGCACAGATTTCTCACTAAAGTAAATTGTATTTCATACACTCATACGGAAAAATGCTATTTGAAACAGGACACAGACTAATCAATTTGCCCCAATGAAAAATAAACGTGAAGGGTCACTGGACCCCCCAGTTACATTTCTCCCTTAGGCGTGTCCCCCTTTCCTGAATTATTTCCACATCACACAGCAACCTCGGCTTCACCAGGGGACGTTCCCCAGGGGGTGAGCGATGGGTGCCCGGCAGCGCACACAAAGGCAGGTACTTTGGGGACGGACACGCTGTGATTCCCAGGCGCGAAAGCGAACGGTGCGAACGATGCTGGGAGGGAAAACAGGGCGCTTTCCTCTCCCTGGATCAGACCTCGTCAGGGACGTTTCTCGCTTTCCCCCAAATAAGATGTAGCTAATCGGGGAGCGCTCGCTTTCCCCTCACAGCGCCGTGCCCGTCCCCTCGCTCAACAGCCCTGGGGGCGAGGGCCGCTCCCGCCACCTCCCCGCTGCCGGTGGCCCGGCCGGGGGCGTGGAGACGATCCCTCGTCCTCCCCCAGGAAAGCACTTTCAGGACGCGGGAGCCCTTTCCTTCCTTCCCGTTCCCTCCCGCCCGCCTGAAGCGAGGGCAGCGCTCCCTTTGTTCCCCCGCCGAGCGCTCCCCCCAGGCGCGGCCGCCCCTCACCAGCAGGCTCTCCACGTTGACCGGGGAGCGCGGGTCGCGGATCATGGACTCCAGCTTCCTCTGCCGGCCCTCGAGCATCCCCGCCGCCGGCTCCAGCGCCTCGGCCGCCAGGGGAGCCGCCGACATCTTCCCCGCCGGCTGCTGGCTCATCCTCCGGCCCGCCTAGTGCCGGGCCCGCGGAGGGCACTGCGCGGGGCCGCCCGGCGGGCCTAGCGCGGCGGCGAGCCCGGGAAGGGCGGGGGTGGCGAGGCGGGAGCGGAGGGCAGCGCCGCCGGTGGCCGCCGCCCGGGCATGAAGGGCGAGGGAAAACGGCCGCTGCTCCGCCCGGGCGCGGGGAGAGGGAGGGGAGAGAGCTGGAAGGGAGGGACGGAGCGCTTCCCGCCGTGCCCCCGCCTCTCCCCGCTCGGGGCGTCCCTTGGCGGCCGCCGCCTCACTGCCCGCTCCGCCGGGACATCGCTCCGAGGGCGGGGGGAGGCGGGCAGCGAAGGGGGAGCGGCTGCCGCGGCGTCGGGCTCAGAGTGCGGCTCCCTCTGCAGCGCTCGCCGGTTGCCGGGGCGGGAGCCGCGATCCCCGGCAGCCCCGCTTGCCCTCGCCGCTCTCGGCGTTCCGCCCGGCCCGGCGCGGCCTCCCGCTCCCCGGCCCGCGCAGGCCGCCTCCCCTACCCACAAGGCCCCGCTGCGAGCGGCGCATTGTTCGGCGCTCGCTCGGCTCCCGGCGGCTGCCCTGGCTCGGCGGGGCCGGGCCGGGCCGGGCCGGGGCAAGGCAGCCGATCAGAGACAGGGCTGTGTGCGTTTTGGCACATGGACCTCAGCCTGCCCGCATGGCGTCAAGCACACAGGAAAAAAAGCGAAAAATATTTGAGAAGGTGGGAGAGCAGTGTTTTCGATACAGCACCAGTGCTCACAGCATGAATCAGAGATTCGTGGAATGGTTTAAGTTGGAAAGGACCTTAAATATTGTCGAATTCCAAGCCCCTGCCATGGGCAGTGGCACCTTTCCCTCGGCCAGGTTGCTCAGGGCTCCATCCAGCCTGGCCCTACCATGTCAGGGATGGTGCATCCATAGTTTCCCTGGGCAACGTATTCCAGTGCCTCACCACCCTCACGGTAAAGATTTTTTTCCCCCCATACCTAATCTAAGCCTACAGTCCTTGAACTGAAACCATTCCCCCTTGTTTTGTTGCTACATGGTCTTGTCAACAGTCTTGCCCTGTCTTTTCTATAATTCTCTTCAGGTATTGAAAGGCCACAATAAGGTTACCCCAAAGCCTTCTCTTTTCCAGGCTGAACAGTCCAAATTCTCTCGTAGGAGAGGTACTCCATCCCTCTCCTGTGTGTATGTCCTACATGTATGAGGGGGAGGATGAAGAACTAGGCAGAGAGGAGCTGTGCTGGGGAAGGTGCAGGCCACCCTCATGCCCCCCGAGGAAGATGAGCCTCCACACTGCTGGAGATGGGTACAGCCACCTTGCCACACTCGGTGGGCACTTTGGTGCTGTTTATCAGAGCCAGGCAAGAGAGGCCACAGCAAGGAGGGTGTCATTGCTGCCTGAGCTGTGACCGCAGGGATGGAGGTGGGCAATTGGATGGTAGGGATGCTCCATGGAATGACATTGAGGATGTGGACAAACCATGGTTTCAGCAGGCCTGAGATGTGGCTGCTGGGCAGATGTTCTAGGGCAGAAGAACAGAGACTCTGGAAGTGTCATTCACTAAGGTGGAGGGACCTCAGGGAGGAAAGGTTAACATTTTACTGTGTTGACTTTCAGCTGATAGCTGGCTGGCAGTGAGCTGATGTCAGAAAAGTGGCTCAATATTTTAACTTTAAAGGAAGAGGAGAGAGCGTCAGAGAAGTAAATATGTGAGTCACTTGCATGGCTTTGAGCGAGATCACACTCAGTGATATTCTGAGTCAGGGCCCTGGTGCTAAACAACTCCCAACGTGAGGGAAGGTCTGCTCTGAATATCCACTCAAACTCTATAACTGGATTCTGCTTTTACAGTCCACTGAGTCAAAATCCTCAAGCCTCACAGAAACACGCACACACAAGAACATTTTGAAAAGTCAATATGGGCGTTATCACTCTCGCTTTACAGTGAACCACATTGAGTTTGTGAGTTTGCTGAAGGAACTGGTGAAATCTGTTTGGGAGAGGTGCTGGTTATTTATATCTTAGAACTACTTCATCTTCAAACCAGATTAGGATCTGCTTAACTGCAGCACCACCAAAAAAAATCACAGTCTCCTTGAACAGTTTACTTTGCTAGGAGATAAAAGAAGTGTGAGAATGAGTTGGGTTGCTACTAGGATTATATGTGGGAACTAACTGGATCATGAAGTTACACAGCCTTGCAAAAGAGCAGTTCAAAACTCCAAATTACCTAAAATAAACGTGATTTCTTCACTTACAGCCTATTCACTGGATAATTTTTATAAGTGGCACAACAAAAATGTTTTGGCTTTTTTAAAGGATTTAAAATAGGATTGAACAACAGACCAAACATTATGAGCATGTCTTTAGTAATCAATAAGACCTTGTGCTAAGTTCTGTTACTGTGAACAACAACTTTGGGGGTGATTTCAATGAACTCAGAGTTGGGCACCAGGTGATCTGATGATCTAAGCTCTTAGTTTCCTCTTGGCAAGGTGCTTCTTTTTTCTTCAGTTTTTCTTATCTATAAGCTTTGTAAAAACTGATCTTTAGCTTATGTGATTTAATGGCGTTGTTCAGGGTGCTATCTAAACAAAGGTAACAAAGAAAATCTTAAATAAGCATAACAACCCTTTTTACATAGGAAAAAAAGTGTGATTGTGACTTCAAAAGCAAGTGTGTAGAAATAGTACCTTCTTGAAATTCTTGCCCAATAGATCTGTTCTTCCACCCTTCAGGACATATCTGTTTACTAGCTAAACAAGTTTTACTTTGTTACAGGGACACATTGACAACGGTAGTCAGCTGAATTCCTTTGTACAACAAAATCCTCAACAAAATCATCAGAAGATTTATTGCTGGTTATAAGTGACTAAGTAACAAAAATAGTACTCAGAAAGTCAGATCCTTCTCTCAGTGTTTGCTAAAACCACTGTTTTAACATGCCCTGGAGGAAAAATAACACCATCTTCTGTGGTCTTTTTACAGTTCTACCTTTTCTGCCTTCAGTGGTGTAAATCTCTCAGGGTATCACCTATTCCTACAATGACCATCTAAGGAAGAACTCTTCCTACTCACTCTGTGTATGCTAGTTTTGAAGTTCCATGCAGTGAATTATCAAATGCTGTTTACTATGTTTTGTAAGGCAAAGTCCAAGCCTTCCAGTGTGTCTGCTGTAGGTTTAAGCCTGGGACTCCACAGTTGGATCCTTCATCTCTCTGTCTGCTCCCTGAAATGCTGCTGAACTCTTTAGATATCTACAGTACAAATATGTTTTAGGTGTCCCAAGGCAGTAGGGAATTCACTGTTGACCATTTTCATAACTGGCTACATTTATAGGTACAGATTTGTAAGAAGTTGGTATGTGGGGCTTATTGGTTAAAAGCCATTAGCTTCAGGTTGTTCCTTTAGGGTCTTCCATAGTCCCCAAGTCCATTCAGGGAGAAGAGGGATTTGGCTTTGGACCTCAGGCATGCTTTCACCACTATTGCAAAAGAAGCAAAAGGAGACACCCATGTGTGCATCTGATTTAAGAGAAGAGGCTGTGCTTTTAGCACTTGCTGCTGGCTAAGTAAGGCTTTTGCAAATCCTCTTTTCAGGCTCCCACTCAGAAAATATTTGAAGAACATGAGAGCACTACTGACAGGGGAGTTGATTCTCCTAATAGCTAGGTTCTCTAAATTTTAGGTTTGGCATCTCATGGATCTAGTCCATGTTTGTGTTTTGCATGTGGGAGAACAGATAGAGGATCTAAGTGAGTTGCCAGAGATATCATGGACTATCCAGTGACATGAATCAGCTCTATCCCAAATGAGAAGCAAATCGTGACAACAGAGTAAAAAGGACAAAACACCTGTCAGTAGTCGCAGTAAATACAGTCTTTGAAAGCTGCCAAAAGTAAACCATGTCAGACTGCTACAGGCAAAGGTGCATTACTATCGTCACTCGCTCAGAATGCTGCACTGACGTGGATCAGTGTTGTTGTGATGGAAATAGGACAAGTCAGATTTTAGATAATGAGGTCTTGAGACTTTGGAGGGTGTAGCTAAAGATCATCATTCTTCCTCCAGAAAATAATGTAGATTTATGTCATTAGTACAGGGGTTTCTTTACTTTTATATTTATAAATACAAACAAGGAGTGAAAAGGAATATAAGTTTATTGTGAGTTTTGTTTGTTTGTTTTAATTTTCCTTTCTCACATGCTAGTGTTCAGTCAGCCTAAGGGTTAATAAATTGTTTTTTCTGGATTAAAAATAAACTTATTCATTTTAGATTAATGAAAACACAGGAAGACAGGTACACAACTTGTATCTATGGGAGTTACATTTTTGAAGGACTTGCAAAGTCAGCCACAATCTTCATCGTTGATATACTGATTCCAGTGTTGTCTTGGGACAAATAGTACAGTTATGTAAAGTCCACAGAAAAAAAAAAAAACAACATTGTTTAACATTCTTTCATTTAATTCATCTCTTGCATTGTCACGAGAGGCTTTAAATGCAAACAGCTTTTCAAACCCCATGCATTTACAAACCAGCCTCATAAGACTGCCACTACCACATCAATTACTAGCACAGGCTAGCTATGAAATTACAAAACCACTCAGCCATCTGTATAATTAAATGCAAACCAAAGTAATGAAGCAAATGCTAAAGAAAATGTCTTCATCTGGTAAGCTTTGTAGGTAAAGGCCTATATCTACTGTTCTGCTTGGAAAGGCATGTACCTTTGCCTCTGAAGGTGTGTGTGGTAGCTGCTTCCCATTTTTTCAAACAGCATATATAGCTGATAAACACAGAATTATTAGCTGGTACTGTCTGTTGCTGTGTTAAAGTCAGTACCTTAAGCACAAATACCAGAGAATCAAGAAAAGAGGTGTGAATCAAAAGTGGCTGTGTAATGCCTGGGTGTGTCTGATAACGTGGGACTTGGTCTCTGCCTAGCTTTTAATTGCTTACATAATTCTCCCCAGCTAAATAACATTGCTTTTGTTAATAAGGTAGTTTCATTGTTTCTTGGATGCATTGGGAAGACAGAAGTGAAGCTGTGAATCTAGGTTAATTGAAATGCTTATGTGATGGTGATGTGCCAGATTCTCTGCTGTAAGTCTCAGGAGGAAACTTGCACTAAGTGTAGCTTGGAGAGGAAGGACAAAGTGACCTCGAGTTTTCCTTTGCTGCCTTGTGCATTTAGGTGAAGCTTGGGGCTCTGTGGCCCATAGGTGTAAATCACAGCAGCTTGAGACTGCTGTGATTTATGAAATCCTTGCTGTTATGCTGTCAGGTAGGCTGTTTATACCTCACAGTACCTTGGAGCAGAGGATAGTTTCTGCCGCTCTTCTTTCTGCTGTGAGTATAATCTCCAGCACTTCCTTTACATGACACATTGTAAAGGTTGAAATATTGGAAATATGCAGGAGTACAATGCTGCTGTTTCTTTGGAAGTCCTGGCCACAGCTTCTCAAAGCTGTCTCTGCCTCTTTTTAATTTGACAAGGAGACTAGAGATTGATTCAGACCTGTCATTTTTATGCCTGTAATAGTCTCTTCCAGTGAACACATACCTGTGAGAACAAAAGCATTTCTGATAGTTTATTCTGTATATAAGGTCAAACATGTAAACATTAGATACTGAATAGGAATTATGAGAAATGTGAGCAAAGTCCCATGTTTTCCTAGACGAGACATAATCTGAACCAGCATGTTCATCCTGATCTGATCCAGAATTCTTTAGAAGAACAAGAACCCATGTACGCATTGTCCTTTCTGCATCCTGTGGAAATTCATGTTGCACAGTACACCTCCAAATAAAGTTCCTAGACACTGTCTTGCATGCTGGTGTGTGATTTTGCAGAAAATTGCATTAATAAGAAATGGGATGCCAGGAAGAAAAGGCTTTGTAGCCTTTCAATGAGAACACTCAGCAGGATGGAGGCAGAGAGCTAGGTGGCAAACTTAGTGACCTTCACAGTTATACAGCTATTGAGTTTTTTTTTTAATTGTCATATTGGATTTTGGTATAAGAACCACTGGAGGCACCTAATCAATCCTTCTTTTGATCTGGCTGTTTGCCGTAAGTATGCAGGAACTGGCTTGGAAAATGACAGTAAAACCCTAGGCACTGAATGCTCCCTGCAATTAGGGGAAATGCCAGTAGAAGATGACTTGGAGAGAGCAAGCTAAAAAAAGATGATTAGTGTGGAGGTTCTGTGTGCGTCTCTGAATACCCACATTATGTGTCTCTGCATTAGCACTGTCATTCCTGTGATCTGCTTTTCATCAAGACTTAGCTACTGTTAATCGTGAGGAAACCAAGCCAGTCCACTGATAGCAGGGGTGTAAACAACTACAGCTGCTGTGCCTGCTCTCAGGGAACTTGCAGGAGCTGTTAGATATGAGTAAGAACAGTTGTGAGTGCACAAGTGAAAACACAGCTTTGCGTATAAGGGTTTACCATCTTCAAGAAATGACATCACTTTGTAGTTAAACAGCATCAGAGGGAGGGAGGGAGGGAGGGAGGGAGGGAGGGAGGGAGGGAAGGAAGGAAGGAAGGAAGGAAGGAAGGAAGGAAGGAAGGAAGGAAGGAAGGAAGGAAGGAAGGAAGGAAGGAAGGAAGGAAGGAAGGAAGGAAGGAAGGAAGGAAGGAAGGAAGGAAGGAAGGAAGGAAGGAAGGAAGGAAGGAAGGAAGGAAGGAAGGAAGGAAGGAAGGAAGGAAGGAAGGAAGGAAGGAAGGAAGGAAGGAAGGAAGGAAGGAAGGAAGGAAGGAAGGAAGGAAGGAAGGTTACTGCTTGGAAAAAATATGACTTTTCTATCTGTCCTTTTGTCCAACATGGACAGTATGTTTAACTACTGTTATTTCTAGACTTGGCTGTCAAATAATAAATGGGATTACTGTGTGAAGAGGCTGACATAGAGATGATCTCAGTTTTGCCCCAGTCTTTGGTGATGGGGGACAATATTAAAATTAAACACTACACATGGATAGGAAAAACATATCTTGTAATACTTTAATTTTCCATGTTTATGGATAAGAAAAATTAAGGTATTACAGGAGGTAATTGCAACCAAATTGGAAGAAAACTTGGAACACTTTGCTGTGGTGAAGATGAAGTTAGTGGGAATTATTAGGAGATGTTTTCATGTACAATCTTTATAGGAGAATAAAACATTCTGAAGGATATATGCTATTCCCAAACTAAAAAGAACTCACTTCATAGCATATCCATAAGGATAGCAATGCCTTATGGGGTGAAATGGGGAGGTAGGTATTAGTTGAATCCTTGAAGATTTGGATTGGTAGGAACTACAAGGACCAGTCCTGGTCCCTCTTGCTTGACTTTTTGAAATTGGAACCTTTTTGTTTACCAGCATGAAATCCATGACTGTGCTGCTGATGCTGTTTGCATCAGACAACATCAGTAGAGAATTGAGGGTTGGGATATTGCTCAGAAGATCTGGATCAGCTCAAGATGGGAATGATAGAAACAGGACATTATTAAATGGTACAGTCTATAGAGGGAGTGCCCTTGGGGACTAGTAAGAAATTCTGATGTAATGTGGGAATTTACCACTTGGAAATAGCTGAGGAGAATTACTTCAGGCTTATGTTAGCTAATGAAAATGTGGAATTAAAAAGTATAAATGGTATTGTAAAATTTAACAAAGATACTCAAGTGAGATAGGTAGGGCAAGATTCAGTGAGAACACTGGGACATAAATAGTTTCATTCCTCTGACTGGAGAAGGGGAACTGAAAATGGGAATTTGGCGGAGATAAGGGAACAAAGCAGCCTGTTTTGTGTGAGGTAGCTTGAACAATTCAATTTTCTAGATCCAGCAGAGAGGTGAATGAGAATATGGTGGTGACTAAAGATACACGAAAGACAGCAGCCAAGGAGTTTGAGAGCTGTACATTACAGAACAATGCTGGCAGAAGAGCACATGTGAGAAAACTGGCCACAGATAAGCACAGATGGGAAATAAGACTGTTTCTAGTTATTCACAATATGGGGTTAGTACAACCTTCCTCCAAGTAAAGGCAGCCAGAAAACACCTACCTGCAGTGTATCAGTGCACTTTGAAAGGGCCATAAGATATGGTGTCTGGCACCAAAGGGACTGGAATGAGGAGCTCTCAATGTCATTTTCAGTTCTTTATGTGGCTGCAGACATAAGGGTTTGTAAGAAGCATAGGGTAGTCTGGATAAAGGTTATCAAACTATTTCATGATCATTTAAAGGCTTGGTGGAAGTTGCATTTTGTTCAGGAATTGCAGTGAATGTCATAAAAATCAGCACAGTGTGGACATAACTGAACTGGCTGCTTTTCTTTGCTGAAAGAAAATAACTTGAAGGTTATTTCTTTGTGTGAACCATTAAATGTTATGTTTTAATCTGATGTAGAATATTTGTTTTGGATGCTTGAAAGAATGTCATAGCATGGATATACTTATGATGAGGAAATTCTACTTTTGTCCAAGGGAACTTGAAGCAGAATTCTACTTCTTAGAAAGCTGTCCAAGGACTTGGTATCCATGAAGCAGGACAAAGGGGAAATTCTTCCTCACAATGAAGCTGTTGACCTGCACAAAGGCACCAAGTTTGTTGGGTCAGTGAGGAGGAGCATGACAATCACAGCTTCCTACTCTGGGAACCAGCCTGCTCCTTTGGGAGGTGTGTCCCTCACAACTGGGACAAAATCAAAGTGGTGTCACAGGAAAGATTGAGCCTAGTCCACCTCAACAGAGCCTCTGTTAAGGGGTCTCTGCTACCTAAGTAAATGCTCTGATCATTGAGCTGTTGGGTAATTGGGGACTTTCCTCCAACACAATTTATCCCCTCCTTTGTTTTTTTTTCCAGCCAAAACTATTCAGCAAATAGTTTAGACGTGACTGAAACCACATTTTCCAGGGAATTAACTATTAAAATAAATAAATAAATCACCCAACTCTAACTATTGCCTCTTTTAAAATCCATGATGCTTCTTTTCCACATAAATTGAAACTTTTTTTTATATTAGTATATGTAATTAAATGTAACAGTTTGACCCATCTACCCAGCCAGGGTAGTAAATTGGGACTCCTTACTTATGCTGTTCTGGAGTACACAAGCTGTTTTATAGCACTTACAACTAATGCTTATTTCTTCAGTTTACTCATATTTTCCTTTTTTTGCAGTCCCTTTCATTCTATCAGTTCCAACAGTTGATCACTGTAGGAGAGGGAACTCTTCTCTATTACACTTTCATGCTTTTCTAGTCAAGTAATTTAAACTAACAGAAAAATAAAACACTTTTTGCAGTGAGCCTCATGCTAACTTGTTGATACTTTAAATAGATTATGCCATTCCACTAGATACAAGCTAAACTATTGGAAACAAATCAAATAAAAGGATATAACTGGGTGTAGTTTTTAATAGTGTTAAAAGTATTCAACCAGATCCAGAGGGGTTGGAATTAGGTTATCATCAAGGTCCTTTGTAACCTAAACCATTCTGTGAATCCATGACTCTGTGATTTCTGATGTGCTCTCTCGCACCTTGTAGCAGTCCAAGCATGGTATCTCATCATTCCAACTGGCAGTGCCCAAATGCCCTCCCTGGGCCGCGGCGAGCAGCCCGCTGACATCCTTTGCAGCATCTCTAAGGGCTGTTGGTAGCCGTGTGCGATTTGCAGGCGGTGGGGAATGTGAAGTGGTGGTTTGCTTCAGCGGCCGGGGAAGGATGGTTGTAGACATCCCTCTAGTGGCCCCGCAGCGCCGGGAGCAGCTCCGGCATCCCCGGGCTCAGCAGGGGCAGATGTGCTCCTCTGCGGGGCTGGGGAACTGGCAGATAATGTCTTCCCTTTTCCATTTCACCAAAGTTTCTGTGGAAACTCTGCTCCAGTTCAGGGTGTTTAGAGTGTTTGTTTCACACAAGCCTTGATACTTGAAGGCTGAACCCATTTCACTGGCTGCTGTAAAAATTACATGTACTGGGAGGTGGTATGAGAAAAGGGTAATCCTGTCTCTAAGTTTTTTAAAATGTCAGTTTATTTAACCCAGAGTGAGGAAAAACTGTCATCATTGAACAAAAAGGCAAGTTGTACTTGAAGATTAATTAAATCTTGTCTCTTTAATACAAGACTGATAGAATACCACAGGGAAAAAAAACCCAACCAAACAAAAAACCCCTGAAGTATATGTAAAATAAACATAAGGAACACTGATTTGTACATCTATGCTCTTCGGCTTCTCAACTGAAATTGTCAATAAGATGCTAATTATGTTTATGTGTTTGGAACATTGAATTCATTTTGCTTTTTAATTTGTTAAAGGATGTGCAGCAGAAATGAGAGCCCTGGGATAGCATCTTTAAAGATAGTGAAGAGGCCTCCAGTACTGCCTTTGGAAAGGATGCTGTCCCAGGGCACTCACTGTGGTTACTTCATGGAGCACAGCAAGTCTGGGGGTTGCCCTTGCTGGTGCTGGACAAGCATCCTGTGGAGAGTCCCGGGGAAGCTGGCACACTCTGAGGAGTCACTAAAGAGCAGAACTGATCAGAGGTTGTAAAGAGATCAAGACAGTCCCCCCTTTTTGCAAATGGGCACAGAGGAATGATTTGTTCCAGAGGCAGCCAGCTGCCTGACAGCAGCAGGATGTGGTGCTGAAAGGAGATACAGGTTTATACGTATGTAAAACTGTCCTTAAAGGACAGCCCACACTGAGAGTTTCTCTGCATGGAAACAGAAACTACAGATCTCATCCTTCTGATAATGGTAATTCTGTATCTCAGTAATTCACCTGTGCTACCGTATTACCATTGTGAATCCATTATTTTAAATAAGAATTACCTATACGAAAATACCATAGTGCAACAATTAAGTAAATTATACTTAGAGCTGAACTCAGGCCCATTTCAAAGCCATCATTTGCTGTCAATAAAGCCATGGCTGAATGAGTTGTTTCTAGTTTAACCTCGATTTTGTTAAACTGATTGGAAGCAATTGACTGAACACACACCACCATCCTGATCAGGTTTTGATTTCAAAGGTGGTAAAAAACTTTTTAAGTTGCATTAGGGAGATTTTTTTTTCCCCTTTAACTCTGTATAATTTTACGTCTAAATTATAAACCCTGCTTTGCAGACTCCCTCCTTACGGCCCAAAAATAGCTCCATGTGTCAATTTAAGAGATGGACAATTGGCATAAAGTCAGCAGAGAGAGCATAAATGCCTGAGAAGTTTTTAGGCGACATCTATGTAAACGATTGCTGTTGTCTTGTTTTCATTTCCAGGCAACTGATCCTCAGAGACACATACATAGAATACAGACAACAATATCTGGACAACCTTCCAATCCCTTCTTTTCAAGCAGTTTACACTTTCACCATGTATAAAGGAACAGTATTTTACAGATTGGGAATAAAATATATCTTGATTGGAAGATACTTGTTTTGAAGAGTCTAACCATCACAAATTTAAGCCTTTTTGAAAAAAGTAAGATTCCTGAGCTTCAACCTGCAGTAAATTTTTAATACAGTCTACAATATTTCAGACCAGGAGAAACACATAATTAATCAATAAATACACATTAATCCTCTTCTGCTGCTCAGTGGCTGAGGGTTGTCAATGTTTTTTGAGTCCAAACTATTAATCTCTGCATGGAGACTGACAGCCAATGTGTCAATTTTGGCAATTTGAAAGACTAGCATTTGTTTCTATCCCTTTATTCAGTTTTTTAAGATAAAACTTCAATTAAATATTTTTTATCTCAAAAGAAAGGCAATGCTAATGTTTTCACAGTATTTTGCTTTTACTTTGCTTTGTTTTAACCTCCAATCACAGGAAGAATCAATCTTATATCTCTATATTTCCCTCATTAATATTCTCCCAGGATAGGATAATATTGCATAATTTCAAATGTGTTTGTTTTCTCTTCAGCTGAAAAAATACAGAAATCACCTCCAATAGCTTGTCAGCCTGAAGACAACGTCGCACACATTGCTGGGCAGTTAAAGTTGAAGTTGTTTCGAAAACCAGGGAGATTTTTTTCATGAGCAGTTGTTTCTTACACAGTGTTACTGGCATTGATGGTGAGAATGTTACTTGGTAAAAAGGTTCTTTGACGATCTGTGGGGAGCAGCATTATCAAGTAAATCGCAGTTCTTGCTCTTGACTGAATTCTGTGCAACTGCTTTAGTGTGTTGGATGGAGGCACTGTGTGGATATTGTCCTGTTTCTGTAGGTGTTTTAGGGATTGTGAAAAGATCACAACTAACTTCTGGGAAGCTAGATTCGATCCTTGAATACCTAGCTAGCAGCACAGTGTCTGGTATTGGCCACTGTGGTCCAGGAGAGCTACAAGGGTCTCATTATGGGCTGGTGTTTATAGGGTCACAAGAGAGATGGCTTTAGTCACAGTAATTTTCCATCCTTACCACAATTCAGGTCAGTAACATTCTTTGAAAATTTGATAACAAAAATTTTATTCCACTTAGGTTGTTGTCCAGGCAACAAAAATAAGTTTCAAAGGCTGTTCATTAAAACACCAAAATTCGACAGCAAAAGTTCCTGGGAGAAGTGTTTCTGGTATGCTCGAGAAGCTCAACCAGCTGCTGTTTGTCAAGGCTGAGGCCTAATAAGCATTTCTGAGATCACACTGTGGCTGAGGTGGGGGGAATGCACCCCCAGTGGCCTAAGAGAAGTCAATAAAAGAGTTGTGATGTGCTGAGCTTGCATCTTTAAATTTGCTGTTACAGCTTCTAGGATTTTTTCTATAACCCCATCCCGTAATCTAGGGTCAATTGGAAACACCACCTCACTCATGGATCACATGGTGAGGAGCTTCCATCAGCCCACGTCCACATGGTGGGTGTCTGGAGAGCGCAGCTCCAGGCCCTCAGATCACCCATGGCCTGCCTGCAGGGGTGGCAGGGAAGGAAGGAACCAGGGGTGCCACACATGGACAGAACCAGGCTGCCCTTTCTCTGCAAAACATCATTAAATTTCCTCCGAAACACAGATTGTGCTTTTTGATCAACGAGTATCCAAGTCCTTCAGTAAACATCTACAAACAGTGAGAAGCCTTGTCTAGGTTTATATAACCTACACAACCAAGTGTAGTTTATATTTTAGCCTCAATACACTTCCCACAAGCTACTCCAGGCAGATCAGAAGTGGAACCAAAAATAGCAGATTCATGTTCCTGATAAACCCTTCAGCAGTTACTGAGGTCCCAGCAGGGTGCCAGGGCCAGGATCATGGAACTCAAGGGTTCAGAGCTCGCAGCCAGCCCCAGCGTGCTGGGAGCAGCTCATGGTCTGGCCAGCAGGTGAACCTCACCCCTGACAAGCTGAAGTGACTTTCAACATCAGTGTTTAATTATGCTTATAAATGAGGCTCTTCACATCCACCAAGATTTTTCCAAATGAAGAAAATTACTGACTTTCAAATGCTTTCCAACAGACAATAATTTGAAGAAATATCTCTTTAAAAATCCCATTATTTAAAACTGTAGTTCACATCAGAAAACTCTGACAAGTGACTTCCCACACCAAGTAAGGGCTGAACTGGCAACCTGCAGTGCTTTTTCCAGTAAGAATCAGCAAAACCAGGAATTTAGTAATTATGGGTCCTGGCTGTCACTATTGCTGATTGATGCATTTAGATGCTTAGCCATTCTTATTAAAGGGAAGGCAGAAAGAGTACTTGAAACTTTTAATTTATTAGTCCTCAAATAGCCAATACACATAAAAATGTACTGAAAATGGACAGATATAGACTCAGCAAAAATAATAATCTCTCAGAAAAAAAACAGGCATTACTATACAAATTCAGAGTAAGGTCCTGTCACATTTACAAGTGAGCTTGTAATTTGTGTGTAAGTTCAGCATCACTCAGAAATTTTTCAAGTCCAAGTTGAATGTTTTCAGCTAGTTAGTGCACTGAGCTTATACAGTACATTGTTTTCCAGCATCACCAACGGGTAATACTGTACATAACCAAGTAGCAAAAGCAGTGGTTTAACCTTCAAAAGTCCATTCATTCCACTTAAGGTGCACTATTAAAACAAGATATGTATTTAATAAAATAGTATAATTGTCATATTACAGCTTCTTCCATTTCACTGTGACAATTGCGTGGCTAAAACCATTAATTACATTGCTAGAAAACCTGTACAAATGACTGAGGAAAAACAATCACTAGAGATTTGTTCAAAAGGAAAAATCCTAATGTTTCATGTAAATGGATTGTTCCACTGTTTAAGACAGACTTCCTTAACATTTTTAAGATGGTTATTCTGTAAAAACATACTTCCTTACTCTATAGATAAGGTAGGTAATGGCTAAGAGTTAGAGAGTCAGTTTAGATAAACATTAGAAAGAAATTCTTTATTATGCAGGTGGAGAGGCATTGAAACAGGTTGTCAAGAGAAGCTGTGGATGCCTTATCATCTCTGGATGTGTTCAAGGCCAGGTTGGATGGGGCTTTGAGCAACCAGGATGAGAAGAAATGGCCTCAAGCTACATCAGGGAGATTCAGGTTGGATGTCAGGAAGAATTTCTTCACTGAAAGAAGAAGGATTCTGTGATCACGTAACAAAAACCCACCCCAACATACAGCACTCAGAATTAGTTGTTAGTGTTGGAATTCTTTACACGTTTTATGGCAAACATTATCCTGAGTTGTTGACCTAGTTTCGGGGGAATCAATGCTTCTTCTCAGCACAGACCTCCCCACCCACCAAAACAGAACAATGCTGTAAAACATCAAATAGAGTTTGCCATCTGAACAGAAACCAGTTACTGAAGGTTTCTTAGTTTTAACCCTCACTCCCAGCTTCACTGGAGGAGCACCTTCCTCATTTTTTCCATGTTCTGTGTATTAACTGTGCTGTCACTTTGCTTTTATTTATTGTTATTACAGCTCAGCCTGTAGTTTGAAATTCAAAGATAGAAAAACAGTATCGTGTACTGAAGTCCTGTATTCTGGAGCCAGAATTTGATAGGATATACATAAAAATTCAAGATTACTTTCTGACACAGGCTTGCACTTGGTGTTTTTTCCCTAATTTGCATAGTATCCTCCTATGCATTTTGCAGAATTAGGGAACCTTGTGGAAAACTGAATTAACTCTCAATCTGTATTTAGGTATATTTATGCTGTGCCACCTTATTTGTATTGTAGAATATAGGGTATTTAATTTCACACCTGTCTGAAATAGCTGTAGAGTTGCCGGCTAGAACATGCAGGGGTTAATAAGCTTTGGTGTGCTCACTTGTGAAGTAGATGTATAATTGTCAATACTGCATGATCCAAGGATTTGGTCTTCCCATTTAAAACCAAACTGGCCAACCCACCTCACCCCTACAGAAACCATACTGGGATGAAGTGAGCCCATGCACAGCATTTGCACAGTGACAGTTCACTCCCTCAGAAAATCCAGTAAACAAATTCAACAGCTTTGTTTTATGGGTACGAAAGATGGATAATACAGACACAGTCCTAAAGTATTTTTTAATTTTAATTTTAAATGTTCACATAATTTAAAATGTTTGTAGTTACTCAGTGAACTGCAGCAAAGGCAACCCAACATGTTTCACTAGACTATTTCATATTTTTGTAAGCTTATTTTATTTCTTTGCTGTACAGAGGCAGAAATGCAAACCATCTCAATAAATGTACATCAGTAACTACCCAGAAATGATACAAGTATTTACACAAAGCCCAATTATTTCACTTCAGTGTTGATACCATAGTTCATGTAGAGCTGGATGCAAAGTGTCTACACAGTGTGAGGCATAACTCTCAGGATATTTACAGCTTGTTCTTTATAGAAGAAGGCTTCCAATACACCAGGAATTCCTTGTTACATTTGTATTTGACAATCCTGCTTAGTAGTGCTGCCTCAGAACTGAAAAGTGCATTTCTTAATTTTATACATTCTCACGCAGATTGTGGACCGTTCCAGAAACTGTTCTCCAACCTTAATATTTGGAAGTAACTGATGATCTATGTTTTCTGTCAATTAAAATTGTAAGGTAAAAAATTGTTTTCCCAAAGCTCTGTAGGTCATATGCAATTAAGAAAACAAAGCTCCTAAACGCAACTCCAGAAACTGTTGTCTTTTGACTTGGGAAGATGAGCAATCCTGTGAAAGCACTCAACCAATCCACTGCTGGTTATTTAAAACACTTTGGAACATTTCAGGTTATGAAGTCTGCAGATCCAAGCACTTTGGAAAAGCCCTATAACAGAGATAAATACATTCTATATTAGATTTTTGTGTTGTAATTAATCTGGCATCTCAAATGGTTTTTTCTCTTCCATCGGAGATCTCACTTTAAAAAGAAAGTAAAAGAGGAATATGATTACTCTCATTGTAGAAAATACAATTTTGAGTTATTCCACAAGCGAAATGAATTCAAAAAATGCCTGGGATGAAAAAGCCAAATCCTCCCTTCACCTATAAAGCAGCACTTCTAAAGATAATTTCTTTCTTTGTGTTCTGAGCTACTGCAACTCCTGCCACATTTCTTTTTAAGCCACAACATCCTCCAGCACTAGGGTTCTTCGGAATCTCTACTCCATCCAATCTTGTTTTAGAAGATTAATACTACGTCCCCTCTTCTGTCTGCCCTCCCTTAGGGCAGGAACGAGCAGTAGCACAGTCGTGTTTAAAACAGCATCATAACTCTCATGGCAACAATCTGAGCTGAGCAGGACTCTGCAGTGCAGCAGCTGAGAGCTGACACACGGAGCTCAGAGCTCCATCCAGAGCACAGCTCCGACAGGAAAGCAGCAAAAAGCAAAGGAAGGAAAAGGCCAGGGAACAAGAGTGCCTTGCTCTGTGTGCACGTGCCTGACTCTCTGACCTCCTGTTGCTGTGAGGTAACACAACAGCACAGACTTCTTTCCAGGCATTTCCTATACTCCCACACATCTTGGCCCACAATCTATGCTCCAAAAATTAAACTTGTTCAACAGTACAGCTTACAACTTTATCAGAATGATATGTTAATCTTAAAAAAGAAAAAAAAAATACACGTGAATAAAAATGTAAAAGGAGGATGTTACCTTCATCAGGATAAAATGATGTCTCAGTTTCCCTAGATATGGACAGTATCCATATCTTCACAGGTTCTGGCACCTGGATTCTCTTTTTCCACCTCACACAGATAGACGTCAATAGGTCCTTTTGTGCTCTTCACATGTACTTCTATGTGATCCTACAAAAGAGCAACTTGTATATAATTCAAAGAATAAATCTTATACATTCTTTATCTATTTTTGCATGTATTTTAAAAACAAAGAACAAATACAGAAATGATGTAACTATTTAAAATTGTGTTGCTGCTTCCACATAAATTATGACTATTACATACGTTTGTAGGACAACTATTATGCAGAATTAAGCTAACAAGCTTTCATTTTTGATGAACGTGCATTTAAGTATTTGTTTAGTCTTTCTACTGACCTTCAGATATACCACCAAGACTTACTTATATGTTTAGGAAGAGTAACAAAAGTTAAAAAGCTTGACAAAACAGTGCCATGAAGCAGACAACAAACTGGACACACAGCTTTAATAAAATAGTAAAGCAACTAATCCTTATCACTTCTCCTGCCTTCCTTCCACAGACATCATGTTGCATGACACAGAGCAAATTAATCAATGCACAATGGAGAAAATACTCGGTTCTAATGTACAGCTTTTTAAATTCTGCCTTTTTATTGCTTCAGGAGGCATCTGGAGTTGTATCTTTTTCACCTCCACTGGGTAAGAGACAGCTCCTTTGACCAGGGAAACTATTGGAGATCTATGTAGTGGATCTCTTTTGGTTCTACTGATTCATTTCCTTTTCCTAAGATATCCCCACCTTTCTGTCCATACAACAAGGCAACTTCAATGACTATGCACCTGGGAAGATTATCAAAAATGCTCATGCAAAAAAGAAAATGGAATTAAACTTCTGTTTGTTATCTTAGGCTGTCTTCCAGGATTTGCCCTCTCAGAGCACTGCCAACAGTTCCCAGTACACAGGCCCCACTATGCAGCTGCAGCACTGCTGGGTGCAGGGGGCTCCTCTGTGAGACAAGAATGGAGCCTGTGTGTTGCACCGTGGGGTGAGGACAGGGCACACTCCATGAAAAACCCTTCTAGATATATCTACCAGAGGGACAAAAGGTTTTCTTTTTCCAACCATACTGTACATTGCATACTTTATTACAGCTTCTCCATTCTCTCTAACAAAACCAGGTAACTAAAGCTCAGATATATTTATGGCTTAGTAATTTAGGCAAAAAGAAAAATACAGCAAGTAAGCTTCTAAGACTATTATCCCTGCAGCACTGCTGAGTGGAACACAAGAACATTTAACTACCACTATCTGCATGACAGAGAAACTGGAAGTCAATTACTGACTGCTGCTGCAAAAAAAAAATTTAAAAACTTTTGTTCTTTTCGGAGAAATGTATAAAACTTACGTCTTTAGGAACTGGTATCTCCAATTTGGTTTCCTCTGGAGCTTTGATTGCAATCACAATCTGTTCCTGAAATGCCTGAATGCTTCGGATATCTTGGTATGTCACATAAGCTAGTGTACACATTGGTCAAGGATTATGTAAAGTAATTTGCTAATGGGCAGAAGCAAGAGTGTGATGCCAAGATATGTTGAGGCAGAATACCAACTTCAGAAAATTGATCAACAATTCAGCGGAGGTTAATATTAGCTTTGTAAAATGAAGTATCAGCTAATGGTAGAAAAATACTTTTCTGTATTTCCAGGAAGGAAAAAAGCTTTTAAAAATATATTCAATGTTATAAAATAAACCCGAACAGTTTTCACAGATGTTGTCATAAGTCTACAAAGCAGAAGAAATACTGTTTTTCAGGAATTACACTCTTATCTTCTAAAAGCATGAAAATAATCTCCCGAGACATTGTAAAACTATTTTCTTAACCAGTAAGGTGTAAAGAATATAAGCACATTTCATTTGTGCACACACCTTAACACCTTGCCAAACAAGGGAGCTAAATAATATTTTATTGTAACCCAAAGCCAAAATTCAATCTTTATGCCATATACTAAAATTAATGTCTTTTCTATTGTCAAAACCCATCTGAAAGTCAGAACTGCAATGGGATCTCTTTCAAGAGAGAAGAGTATTAGGACATAACCAACATACCATTATATCTCCTTGGCGACAGGCCACTGGGACTCCATTCTGAGTCCTCTCTGCCATCTCCCTAAGCATCTTGAGCTCACTGGTAGGTCAAAACCTGCCCTTGAGACAACTCAAATGGAGAGAACAGGGTGATGGTCAGGGTACTGAGACTACTGCCCCACTTAATTCTTCTGCAGTGGAAAGGCCATACAAGCAGCACTCCTCTGAGGACAGGCTAGACTGTCCATGATACTGCAAAGCAAGGCACATGGCTGGCATTCTCAAATACAAAATAATCAAAAAGTCTGCTATTATAAAATTGATTATCAAGCAGTACTGTATACCTGTGGTATCAGCCTACACTTCTTACTAGATATGTGAGTATGTGCAACCAAAACCATAATAAATAAAATAAATAATAATGTAAGAGTTGAAAGGATATTTTGCATTTTCTTTGTCATCTGTTAGTTCAAATATCTGATGAGCACAATTCTTGATTAATTCATCCAGAGCTTCTTCCATGGCTGTTAAGTCAGAAAGTTCATCTTTAAGGTTCTGCTGCTGCGGTGCTTTTCCAAGAAGTTGGTCAAGACTGTTACCTCTAGAAGAATATGAACATTGTCTAGCATAAATAAAAGCCTGTTTATTAAACATCAAGTATACTAACAGCAAATAGTAAGAAAGTCTGGCATCCTTTATTCTGCTGAAATATGCTTCCATGTACTTCAGCACTTGATACTTGTTAACGTATTAGGTAATTCACATAGCATAAGGAAGGATATAGAACTTAAAATATTATCTATGAGAAGTAACTTAATATGCTTAAAGATACTCTCAAAGTTATAAACATTACTCAACACTGTTGGGATTTACTGTTTCAGAAACTAGAAGCTTCAAAGCCAACTCACATCCACTGGATATGATTCTTAGATCTTTTCTGAATCAAGTCGATGCCGTCCAACACATTGGTGATGTCATACACTCTTCGTTTTCGTACTCCAAGTGTTGTTGCTACTTCATTTAAATCAAGGACACCGTCTGGAGCTTTTCTGAGCAGAGCCATAAATTTTCGTGTCAAAAGCACCAAGGATGCATCAAATCGAGGCCTTTTCATGTCCACAGTTTCTGTAAAGTTTTGGTAGGATATTTAGGGTAAGCTACTACATAAGCACGAAGTAAAAAAAGTGATAGTGATGAACTAACAATAAAGGTAAAAGTCTGGAAGCACTGCAGTTTTTTTTGCAATGTCATAATAAAAAGCCTTTTAACTACACATACCTTTATTTGTTTGCAATGATTTTATCTAAATAGCAAGCATACATTTTTGTGCTTTCAACATTAATGACTCCACACTGCTAGTATGCATATTAATAACTGAGTAACTGTATACTCTACAGGACATGGGATCAGATCACTGACCAAATACCAGTGAAACCTTTGGTTAACTATGGACTGTGCTGAGATGCTGCCAGAGGAACACAGCTCTATCTCTGCTGCATGACACTATTAGAGTATTTTTTCCCATCTTTTTGGTCCAGTTTAACCAGCAGACCTCGCACATAAGCATTAGGCATGGTTCACAAGCCAGCTTGAGCTTCAGGACTGTTTCAGCCTGGACAGGACCAATCTGCTCTGGAACTGAAGAATTTAGCATGTAGACAAACTGTTTGCACTATCTGGTCTCAGGGCAAAAGAACTAGTCATTCCATTGTTTGATTTACTAATACACAAAGATCTACAGCTACCCTCACACTCTGGTTAAAGAGATCCCTGTGTTATGTGTATTCATTACCGTCATATTTGCAGAAACAGCAGAAATCCCTGATTAATAACTTGAGATTGTTATTTTTGTAAGCAAAAAGCACAAAAAGCACCTACTTCTGAGTCAGAAAGTCACACAGTCAGTATGCACACACTCATTTGATGGCAGCCAATAAAAGATTCTCAAATTCATATGTTACTTTGCTTTACAGGAGAAAAGACAACCAGGTATTTCACCTGATCAACCTGTGTCCCTGAACAGTATTCCAGTCTAATGCTTCAAGAAAAGGTGAGTGTGTAAAAAAAGTACCCTAGACAACACTTCTGCTTCAACCATCAGTATTTTTTCCAAGATGAATAAGATACCACCTTTACTCATAATGTATCACACCCATTCCATGGCTGCAAGTTTGTGCACTCCTGAACATGAAGTGACAGGTTTGACAACTCAGTTTTGGACTGTAACTGTGAAAGGTGTGAAACAATTCAGCTGGTGAGAAAAAAAAAAGAAAAACAAAACCCCAACACACAGAAATTCACTCAAGTTTATTTCCACATTTATCAGCACCAGTTGAAACACAACATTTGCCAGTATGTTGCTCCAGTTTACTCTAACTCACTTTTCCTGTGCACTCTTATCTATATAGCAATGGGAAGGTATACTAGCAACAGATCTGAAGAGAAAAAACCATAAAGAATGCATTGCTTCACATCTGTTATTTCAGTCAGTGTTCAGCATTTTTCCTGCTCTGCTGATATTAAATATAATTTTTCATTTGTCTACAGCACTGTACTCACATTATAAAAAGGCATGACATACTGCAAGATTTTCACACATGACACATAGCAACTTACTTTTCACAAGCTGTGTCTCCTTGGGCACATTCAGGTCGACCACTGGTGCCTGAGGAAATAAAAAGGGAATAAAACAACTGTCATAAAATGCCATCTACAGGGGGAGCTTCTTCAGAAGAAATCCTCAAATCTTCTTTAGATGTTACAGCTATCACAGCTCTGACAATTCAACAGCTATTACTATGAAGTGTCACTAGATAAAAGCAATACATGCTCTTTAATTCCTGCCAGAACTTTGAGCCCTTAATCTCAGTACAACTCGCTCTGTTTTAAAAAACAATAAACACCATTGAATTTGCTGTTGCTCAGGCAAGCTAAAACCTCTCTTGCTTCTTCTCTTTCAATTCATGGCCATTTCCTTTCAGTTGTCCATCAAGTACAACTGTGAAATAGCTGGTAACCTTTTAAAGTTCTTAACTTGCTTGCAAGTAAGTATGGAATGAAAACTCATCAGGGGAAGTTTGGGTTAGATCTTAGGAAAATGATTCTTCACCCAGAGGGTGGCTGGGCACTGGAACAGGCTCCCCAAGGAAGCAGTCACAGCACCAATCCTGCCAGAGTTCAAGAAGCTCTTGGACAATGCTCTCAGAAACATGGTTTGACTCTTGGGATTGTCCTGTGCTGGGACAGGAGTTGGACCTGATGATCCTTATGGGTCCTTTCCAACTCAGGATATGCTATGATTTTACTGAAGAGCTGCTGTGGCTTAACAAGTTCTCTCAGGAGTTTATGAACAGCCTTCCTGTACTAGTGGGCCTAAAACAGGAACAGTATTCCAAGGGCAATCTAACATATGTCAAATAAAGAAAAATAATCATTTCCCTCAATTTGCTGTTCTCCTGCTAAGACAGCCTCATACCCTCAATGTCAGGACACAATGCAGGTGCACATTTAGCCCAGTCCATGAGGGTCCCCAGGTCCTTTCAACAGGGTGGTCCCCAGCCTTACCACTGCAGGGTAAAGGCAAGGCTTTAACGCTTCATTTTCAACTTCCCAGGTTTATGAGGTGTTAGATAACCCCTTCCTCCAGCCCACAAACCTCACATCCTCCACTGAACAACAGGACAGACCTGCCAGGCACCCACCAAAGCTGCTCCATCACTCCTCTCCACAAGTGGTCAGGGGAGAGATGTAACAAGAAGTTCATGAGTTGAGCTAAGGACCAGAAGAGATCACTTCCCAAATACCATCATGGGCAACACAGACTCAACTTGGGAATATTAATTAAATTTATTACCAACAAAACCAGAGCAGAATAATGAGAAATAAAACACATCTTAAGAAAACACCTTCCCTCCACCCCTCCCCAAGCTCCACCTCCTCCACACCAGCAGTGCAGGGAGACAGGAATGGGGGTTATGTCAGTTCATCAAATGTTGTTCCTGCTGCTGCTCAGGGTGGAGAGTCCTTCCTCTACTTCAGTGTGGAGTTCCTGCCCACAGAAGAAAGCCCCCCATGAACTTCTCCAGTATGAGTCCATCCCACAGCAACAGTTCACCAACTGCTTCAACGTCCATCACTGTTCCTCAGGGTGCAGTCCTTCAGGCACAGCCTGCTCCAGCAGGGGTCAAGGGTCACAAGTTCCACACAAAAGCCTGCTCCAGCATGGGCTCCACTCTCCATGGATCCACAGTCCCTGCTAGGAACCTGCTCCAGCATGGGCTTCCCACAAGTTCACAGCCTCCTTTCAGGCATCCACCTGCTCCAGCCTGGCTGTCCTCCATGGGCTGCAGGTGCATCTCTGCATCCTCATGGTCCTCCATGGGCTGCAGCTGCTTCACCATGGGCTGCCCCACAGGCTGCAGGGAGTCTCTGCTTTGGCACCCAGAGCATCTCCTCCTCCTCCTTCTCCACTCACCTTGGTGTCTGCAGAGTTGTTCCTCTCACGTTTTCTCACTTCACTCTTGTCTGGCTGTAATTACAACTGTATAATAACTTTTTTTCCCCCTTCTTAAATACGTTATCACAGAGGCACTACTACTATCTCTGATGAACTCTGCCTTGGCCAGTGACAGATCCATCCTGGAGCTGCCTGGCATTAGCCCTGCAGGACTTGGGGGAAACTTCTGGCAGCTTCTCACAGAAGCCACCCTGCAGCCCCCCACCTGCTATCAAAACCTGACCACAAAAACCCAATACAGGGTACACAAGACCAAGGTTTCCTTTGTTTGGGGTCCCTGTTCCAACTGTTGTACCAAGATTAAGTTATTTTAAGGATCCAAATGTCTGAGACTCTTGTATGGGAAACCTAGGGTTAATCTGTGAGGGGACCTTGTCTGTGTGAGTGTGGGGGTGCAGCTGCAAAGTCCCAGCTCAGGTGGTGTGAGAGTGACTGACAGGAGTGGCTCTTCAATGGTCAGACAGGGAAATCTCTTCAATATTGTGACCTTTAACATTCCTTGCTTGTTTCAACACTACAACTTTGCCTTTCCAATATCTGCATGTCCAGGCACCTTTTATCCTTGTTCTTATAGAAGTCTGTCCTGTTCTTTTTGCCACGAAAGTCATGATGAAATGTGTTTGTCCTTACTGATCTCAATCTCTTCAGCTCCTCCAGCTTCCAAAGTTGCCTTCCCAAAAGTCTCAACCTACCCCACGGCAGAATAAGCTGTAATCTTCAAGACTGAGTAAGCTGGAATCCAGGTTCTGCACTTTACTACTAACCTTCCTTACTAGTAGGTTCAGGGTCTTGAATATCCCACTGTTAAGAAAACTTCCCAGTCTGACCATTCATGAGAATCCACCTAAGTCTCGTGCTGTCACTGCTGGGACTGAAGCCCCTTCATGGTGGACTGCCTCAGTGAGCTACTGGGAGGCCCACTGGACTCCCTACACACCACTCATGCAGTCAGGCCATGTTTCCTCACTGGTTCAACCCCAGGTTTGAGTTTGACTCTCCCACTGCAGAGTCTCAGACATCTCTCCATAAAGCCATTTATTCACGGCGCAGCAAGAAAGAAACAGCCCAAGCTGGTACCTCCAAAGAGGGATGCACAATGAAGGAACCTCTAAGTTTTTATACCCTCATAGTCTACTCGGGTAAATCTTGCTCTTCACCCCGAGTCCTCTGCTCCTGCTGTGTCTCCCCACGTGTCTCTCTTCATCCACCTTGGCAGTGCCACCCTCTCTGTGCCATTTTGTTGCCCAAAGCGTTGGCAGTTCATGGCTTCTGCTGCGTCCCTCAGTTTCCACTCACCTGGTCAGTGCCACCTTCTTCCTGCCCTTTGTTATCCCAAGGATTGGGCAGTTCATGGCCTCTTGTCTAGGGATCCCACCCATGTGCAGCCTGCAAACCGAGCTACACAAGGCGCAACTCACACCTCGCACTCCACGGCCACGGCAGGCAGGGCTGTTAATGATTACCACACCTTTGACCTCGTGTTTATGAGACGCCGATTCAGGAAAGTATCACCCTTTGTAAACTCATCTAAGTATATACATAAAGAAGCTGTGCCAAACACCATTTGCATCTCACAATCATCACTTCAATTACCCACCGAAAAACTTACATGAACTCTTTCACGGCTTTAAGAAAATACTACTAAGTAACCTTTAGCCCAATGGACAAAATTAATTTAAGAAAAAAAAGGTAATATATTTAAATATTAAATATTTTATTTGATATTAAAATTATTTTTATATTAAAATTAAAAGCATGCACCATCAGGATTAACTAAAAACATGTAAATTTTTTTAAAGTTTTACAAAATAGACTTTTTTGCCAACTACTTCACAGCATTGCTAAAGGTAATGGTGGCAGCTGCAGGTAAGATAATCACAGAAGTTAAGAGGAGAAAACACATTGTAGTCCCCTTTTCTCATCCTTAGCTACACCATATTTAGCTCGATTAAGAGGCTATAAGTAACACAAGCAAGAAAAACCATCCTTTTGCATCCCAGCACCTTTCCCGGGAAGGCCGCCCCAACGCCACGAGGGAGGGAGGCACCCCAAGGCTCCCTTCGGGCACCACGCTGCCGGGCCCGCCGCATCTTTCCCGCCCAGAGACGTAGGACGGGCTTTCGGCCGCCTCCTCACGAGCTCCCGCGGCAGCCGCAGCGCCGTCCCGCCCGCTCCCATCCACGGCCAGCGCCTCCCGCCATGTACCTCACTCACACGCAGCGTGTCCGGCTCCAGCGGCTTCAGGCGCTCCCACTTGTCGGGGCTGGCCATGTCCGCCCGGCCCCGCGGCGAGGCGCCGGAGGAGGCAGCGCGCACGGAGGCCCTCAGGCCGAGGCGGCGAGGCGCGGCCGGGCGCGGGGCGCCGCGGGGCCGCTGCCGCCCCCATCGCTGCCCGTCATGGCCGCGGCTCCCGCGCGCGCCCGGGGCGGCCGCTGGGGCGGGAACGGGCGGCAGCCGCGCACGCGCCCTGCCCGGCGCCACCGCCTTCTCCCTCCGCTACCCATCGGCCCCCGCGGCGCCTTCCCGCCCTGCCCGGCTCCTCCCGCCCCCCGGGACAGCCCCCGCCTCTCCCAGCGCCCGCGGGAATGCGCGGGATCGCCTCCTTCCCTCCCCTCCCCTCCCCTCCTATCAGCCGCTCCCATCGCCCCCGTCCTCGCCTTTGCGACAGCGGGAGCGCGCTGAGCACTGCAGCGGCCAGCGTGGGTTAAGGGAGGAGTCGCAGAATACGCTGAGTTCGAAGGGAGCCGCATGGATCGTCGAGTCCAGCTCCTGGCTCTGCACAGGAACACCTCAAGAGTCACACCATGTGCCTCAGAATGTTGTCCAAGTGCTTTTGGGCTCGGGCAGGCTGGTGCTGTGACCGCTTCCCTGAGGAGCCTGTTCCAGTGCCCAAGCACTGCCTCTGGGTGAAGAACCACGTTCTAACATCCAGCCTAAACCTCCCCTGGCACAACTTCAGGCCATTCCCTGAGCTCCTGTCCCTGGTCGCTGAAGGGAAGTGTCGGCCCCTCTCCCCCTCACAAGGAGTTGTAACTGCAGTGAGGGCTCCCCTCGGTCCCTCCAGGCTGAGCCAGCCCGGTGACCTCCGGCGCTCCTCACAGGGCTTCCCCTCAAGGACAGGGTTACTGCCAGCAGGGAGATTTCTTTTTCCTCCAGGTAACACCATGAGCTAGGAGAGAGCCTTCTGGCTGAGCATTGCCATGCAAGTGTGTGTGAGAGTGGTTAGTATTGACTGCCTGCCAAATGACCTGTTTTTGTCAATACTTGCTGGTACGAGGCAGCCAAAGCTACGTGTCGCTCACAGGGGAGGCATGGATAGAGTGCCCGTGTCAGGTATAAGTTAATTACAAGAGGTTTGTGAGTGAAGGGCCAGGTATATTCCTCTAGGATCAGACAGGAGCCATCAAATGTGGCATGTCCAAACTAATCCTGTACATTTACCTTGCAGCAACATCCTTTCCCAAGTGCCAGTTCCATTGCTCCTGCCCTTTCCTCCATACTTCTGATGATGTTTTACAAGCACTGACGCCTTGTCATGTGCCAACCTCAGCAGTAGTGTCAGAATTTCCAATTGCTTACATAACTTCTTTTGTCAGACAAAAACATTTCTTTAAAACATAGCTCCTTGTTAGGTAGCATTTGTTGCTTGATTGCTCTTTATGGCAATTAACTCTCTTCTACAGCAGGTAAGTCTGTCATGGAGTTCTTTTGCTTTAAGAATTATGAACTATTTTGCTTCTCCCACCCACACTTCAGGTGAAATTTCTAGTCTTGATTTAATCAGACGTGTAAAACTGCTAGTCTGGTACGAGGAATTCAAAGCTATGAAGAACTTAGTTCATATTATAATATGTCAGACCAAACAAGTCAACTAACACTCTATTATCTTGAATAAATAATGAATTAATTTTCATTTACTATGTGTTTCATAGCCCTTCCAGTCAGACATTTCTTTAGAGTAGCTGATGGTATCACCAATGATGGATCAGATGCCTTGATAGAGGATGGAATTTTCTTCATAGCAACCAATTTTCAGTCAAGTACCTACATGGTAATAATTTACCTTGTAGAAAAGTGTAGAACTAAGGTGATTTGTTCTTGTGCTCTAATGAATCAACCAGAATAAAAGAGGGGAAAATATATTACAGCTCCTCAAAGGCAAAATGTCTGTGTTTCAGGAGATTTGGAGTTGTGCATTTAATGACATCATGCAAATGCTGGTTGTCAGTATTGCAAGGCAAGGTTAGACTGCTGCAGGTGCAGGTTTTCCTATCATGGAAGGGACACATGATTACATCAAAATGTAAAAATGCTGATTTTTGTGTGTGCAACATAACCTAATTGCTAACTTCTCTGTGGTGATGTGCGTAGTTCCCTGAGGAATGAATATTTCTCACTTCTTTTTGTATTCTGGAAGATGTATTTTAGCATTGCAATTACAGATTGTATAAAGCCACTGTGATAAAGCAGGTTTTTTCCACCTGGAACAGCAGAACAGTTTGGAGTAGATGTTTAGAGCCACGTTAGTTTGAGGTGATGTGAGGAATGTGCCAAGCAGTATTGAAGTCATTGAATAGGAATTGGTGGCTGTTGGCTGGTCAGATATTAGGAGGATGTTAACAACTCATAATTTGAGGATTAGGATACATGAATTGCTGTATTAACCCATGTGGAAAACATTGCATCAACATTTAACTATGCTGTTGTTCTAGCCAGTCATAAGATCAAATCCTGTTGTTCCCGTGCTTGTCTGTCCTTGCCTGCTGACATTATCTCATGGACCGAAGAAGAGCCCCAGAGGGATTCAGATTCAGGAAGTGTTTTCTATATTTATATGAAAATTAAAGAGGCTTATTATTCTTTTAACTGAAAATTAGATGTTGAAGTAACTCGCTTGATTATCAGGAGTTTTTGCTGTGGTATTCTGCTGATAAAGAGTTTATCCTAGTATGTTATTATTTACATTTTACAAAGCTGATAATTAATCACACATTCTTAATTAGAATCATCCTGTAGATAAAAATGTAAATTATAACCCATTTACTGTTACCTTAATGCATATTAAAATGACTGTGTATTCATTTAACACCCCCAGACATTAATTGTACAGAACATGATTCTTAAAATAAAAGATTTGATTATTTATCTGTAATCGGTTTTTCATTACATTGATTCTTCATGTGCCACCAGGGGGCAATAATTCCTTTCCTAAATCTGATCTTTTCCCATCAGAACCTGCCAGAATAGTGGATTCACTAATATTTTTAAATGACTGTATGTGTAAGGCAAAACATAAGTTTCTTAAGAATGCTTCTTTAATTTCTTGTGTAATGTAGTATTTTACCATGCACTACTTAGCCATGTAGGTTTTATTTTGAGCAGCTGAAATTTTACTGTTTTGAAAAAGTTTTTGCTTTTCATGCAGCACTAAAATAATGGATGGTTTCCATTTCATGCAGTATGGGGTTTTTTTGGTGGTTTTTATATTGCCATTGTAATATTCAAAATTTGTTTTAATCATATTATTTTCCCATTCTTTTACTTTTTGCTGCACTAATATACTATTAATATTTATTAGCCTATGTATGTGATCCTGAAATTGGAAATATATCCAATAAAATGTACCTTATATCCTTATATGATTTTTTTTCTTTTTTTCTTTATGTACATAGTGGTTACAGCATTCTGCAGGTAAAGCCAAGGCTGCCTTCTGTAAAACTCTACAGCTCTGTATCAAATGCAATCTTTCCTTTCAAGACAATAATCTTGTAAGTGGATCTTACATTAGGTGCACATTGCTGAAAAGATGAGCCAGAGGAAATATATTCCTGCAAAAGTGCAAAAGTAAAAAATCATGAAAAACAATTCCTGTAAATATCTGTTTGAACTACGTGTGGCTATAGAGTTATCAATTTTTTTTAATATTAGTATGTCAGTCTGTAGAAGCTTCCAGGCCTCCCTAGGGTCCTCACCACTGCATAACCATTAGGTATAAAGGTATACATCTTTGTGCTGTAAAATGTAATGACTTAAATCTGTTTCTGGCAATAGTAGAATTTTTCTTCATGTGCTCAGCTTAATCTGCCTGAAAAAAATTCTTCCTGTACACGTGGCAAATAGGCATCCTTTAGTCTAAGAAGGCAGATCTCCTATTTCTTCACTTGAGGATGAGGAAGTTTGAGTCAGTTAATCAGATCAGGGCAGCACAGAGCTAAAGTGCATTCATTTTTGTTATGTCCTGGATGACACTTAAAAGTCATGGATGTGGTATCACATTGCAGGCATAGGGTTTAGTCCATGATATAAACTGAAGCTCCTGCTTCTTTCTGTAATTCAGAAAAGAAATTATATAGATGGAAAAAGGACCTTTAAGGTGACATTAGGGTTGTGTAAATAGCAAGTACTTGCTGTATATGAACACTGGTGTCTTACTGAAAAAGTTCAGTGAATATTGTGTTCTTAGGAAGGTTTGGAAATCTGGCAGTAAGGCATCTGCCATTGCCTGACAGAGCCTGGGGGTTTCTAGGCAAAGGTCTTTACAGAGCCTGCAGCATCTTTTCATCCGTGCTAAGGAATTTATCAACAGAAGAAGATTCCTGTTGCAAAAGGTCATTATTATATTTTTGTTTGTACCTTTTCTGTGGCAGAGGAGGTGCAAAATTCCCTGATGTATTTAATTTTGTCAACTTTAAATGTATGGAAAAGTTGAAGCATGTCCTCATAAGGTCGTTACCTTCATATTATGAGTTTAAAAGTATTCTTGAAGTTAGTTTTTTGTTGTTGTTGTTGTTTTGGGGTTTCTTGTGTGGTTTTGTTTGGGTTTTAATTTTAATTTTGGTTTTTTGTTTGGGATTTTTTGTGGTTTGTTGGTTGGTTTGGGTTGTTTTTTTTTTTGTGTTTTTTTTTTTTTTTTTTTTTGTTTTTTGTTTTTTGTTTTTTTTGTGGGATTAAAAAAATTTATTATTTAATTTTACCTTATAATGTGAAGTGTTATACAGTTCCTACATGAACCTAGAGTAGCTTGCTGTTATGTGTGCAGTGAGATTTAAGATTTAGCACATTCACTGATGGTGGGATTGTCAGGATGCATAAAAGTAATTCAAGCCTAACACATTGGCCACATCCATCCTTTCCTCCAGCTTTCACTCTCTAATAGCAGTGAGAACCTGAAATGGATGAGAAATGCTGGGGCACCTGTTTGTGCTGAGGGAAGGTGTAAGAGAAAGAGATTCTGGGAAAGTGGGTTACCTGCCACTGGGAGGCAAGCTGTAGACAGATGCTGGAAAAACAGAAACCACTGGAAAAACTCAGGTACTTGTTTCCATTTTCGAGGCATCTGCATTCCCCCATGCTCTGCTAGTTCAGCCCCAGTGCTTCCATGTCTTACCATCAGGGAGTGACATGCCTTGTGAATGGCCCCAGGCCTCCAGCAAGGTGAGATCAAATCCAGCCCCAGAGGATTAAAGCTAAGCAGACTCTTCTGCCTCTCTTCTCATCCTTCCCTTCCTCTCACATTTCCACCACAAGCAAAATGGAAGGTAGCTATTACCACTGAATGGTAATACCATTGTTTTACCATTTTTTAACTTATTGTTTTACCATTGAGGAGTGGCAAAATGCAGTTTTGCCTACAGTACCAAGGAACCTTAGTGATTCATTTAGGTTGGAAAAGACCTCTGACATCATCAAGTCCAACCATTAACTCAGCACTGCCAATTCCACCACTAAACCATGTCCCTGTGTGCCACGTTGGCACATAAATAATGGTGACGTAACCACTTCCCTGGGCAGCCTGTTCCAAAGCTTGACAACCCTTTTGGTGAAGAAGTTTCCCCTAATATCCAATCTAAACCTCTTCTGGTGCTGCTTGAGGCTATTTCCTCTCATCTATCTCTTATTATTTGGAAAAATAGAACAACACTCCCCTCATTACAACCTCCTTACAGGTGGTTGTAGAGGGTGGTAAGATCTCCTAGAGCCTCCTTTTCTTCACCTTGAGTTGGTTCAAATCAGAAGGCAAACTCTAATAAATAATAATAGATTATTAATTGTAAATAACAATTTATATAATTACAGGAAAGCAAAAATGATCAGTTTCTATAGCAGTGAGTTCTACAATTTTAACTTGCTAGAAAAAATGAAGTAATTCTGTTTCAAATATGTTCTCTAATCATGTAATTTGGTACTCTGCAATTCCTGTGTTATGGGAAACTGGAATAATTTCTTTTCAGTGCAGTTTTTCCATATTATTCTCAACTAAATATCTCTATGGATATTTATCAGCTCAGTTACCAGTTTTCCAGTTTGAAGACTCTTAACCTATGTAATCTGTTTTGTGTGGAAGCTATTTCAAATCTCTAGTCACTCTTGTATGTTGCTTTGCTGTTCTGCTGTAGCCTTTTTAAATGTGACATTTGAAAGGAATAACACTGTAATCTGAAAGGGGAAAAAAAGGGGGGGGGAGGAAATATTTTCCCCAACATGAGAACAATAAAGCTGTGGATCAGATTGTCTAGAAATGTTGTGTAGTCGTCATCCTTGGAAGTTTCCAAAACACAACTGGATAAAGCCCTAAGTAAAATCACTGCTTAGCTGGCTTGTCCTTGACTGTGAGATTGGGTTAGACACAGCCTGTGGTGCCTCCCAAGAGGCTGGCTACCCGTGATCCCACGATCAGAGATCCAGCCAGGGTACAAGAAGTCTTAAGTGTAGACTTAATGCAATGTCACACTGATGTTTTCTTCTTTATTCTCTATTCTTTTTCTAAAACATTCTGTGTGTCTTTTCGACAACTGGTGAGTATTGAGCTGTTTAGAGAAAACTGTCTATGGTGCCCAAGTCCCTCTTTACCAAGCAGGCAGGAGTCCATAATTATGCACATAGTCGGGCAGTTGCAGCCAGGGCAGGGGAAAAAAAAAACATCAAAGGGTGGTATTTTGAAGTGTGGCTTTGGGAGCAACATCCCTCCCATCTCTCTGTGCCAAGTTACTTCCCTGAATTTGGACAAAAGCAGATAGTAAGGAGAAAGTATATTTGGGATTGCCTTATTCTGAGGCTGTTGCTGTTGGCTGAAGCAGTGGCAGAAATGTTGGTTGGAAGAGCACAAGTTGTCTGCTGCAAAGGAAAAGGACTGCACTTCATGCCACTGGCATGTCTATTGCTTCTGGTATGCTCCTGCACTGGAGAAACTCAGAGTTGGACCCTCTTTTAGTTTCCTGGCCATTTTTCTCCCTCTGTTTGGATAGGTGACTCTTCTGGCTAGCTGCTTTTGTTCTTCCACTGATCTCCAAATCTCTGTAGAATACCCATACTGTCAGCATCTTGGCTCTGAGTGCCACTGTGGCTTGTCAGAGCCACAAGCCAGATATTTTCTTTGACATACGTTGTTTTTCATGTATGAGTACTTAATTGAACCTGGCCTTTCAATAATGCACTGCTGTAAGATATGCCTGCAACATTGCTCTGTCTGTATTCATGTATCCTGAATAGTTTTCTGTCACTTCAGCTTCTGTGCTGTACAAGGTATCAAGCTTCATTAAAGCCGTGTTTACTTCATCAGTCAGCCATTGGTGATCCACTCTTATATAGCACTCTTCTACTACTGAAGTTGGTTTAAGGCACATATATAGGTCTTAATCTTATAGCTGGTAGTTCTGCAGTTTCATATTTTCTGTAAAAAACCTCTGGTCCTGGTGATAGGTTACTTCCAAGTGATCTGTCCATTCTAAAACTTCCTTTGCTTTAAAAAGATGTTCTGGTCTTCAGAAACTGTGCTGACAAATGTGACATCTCTGGAGTGTTCTAGAAAAGCATGTAGGTGATTTTATAGAGATATTTGAGCACCAAAATAGTTATAAATCTGATTCTCTCTACTTGTTTTAACCTTTTTTATTTTTGAAGTTTATCTGTTCTTAAAACAAAACTTCTGACTTAGTACAGCTTAGAAGTGGTATGGTTTGGTGGCCATACATCACTGTGGAGACCCAGAAGCATCTTGAGACCTCCAGAGGGAGATCCTGTCCACCTAAATAAGGTGTGTAACCTTAAGCAGTCAAGATATTTTAGAAATCTTCAGCATCACTTACCTCTCTCCACAGTCTCTGTAACAAACATAAACACTTTATAAGGACAGTTTTATCATGTGTCTAAAATTAGGTTCTTGAGAAGAATATTCTGGTTAGCTGTAAATATATGTGACTTTTGGGAGCCATGTACTGATTACCTGAAAGAGCTCCTAATCGCCATAACTGCTCAAAGAGAAGAAAGACCCCTTGAACATATTTGTCATTCAAGCTGAAAAGTCAGAGGACTTGTGCTGGTGTTTTCTGTGATCTTAAAAGAGTTATTTCATAGCTCATACTCTTAAAAATATTACTGATGACTTTTTCCCTTTCGTTCTCCATTGTATCATGAGAGTATGCTGGTATTTAAGTCTGGCTTTGAAGGGGAAAAGTTTCTTTGCAAAAAAGCTGTTTAGAATAAAGCTTGAGAAACAAAGAGCATAAACAATAGGTAAACTGGATTTGGGAGATAACTAGCTATCCATGGCACTTTTCTTTATCTGTATAGATCTCTTAAACTAATCTCCAAGTGGCAAGTTTGGCTACTGTGACTTAATTTTATTTTTTTTAAACACACAGATAAAGTTTCCAATTTCCTCAAAAGGCATCCACTTTCCATTTATATCCCCGGTCTTCCCTGTGCATTTTCTGGTTTATAACACTTTTTTCCCCGGGGCTGGTGAAATTGTCTGCACTTTAGATCCCAGAGCCGACTGAGGCACGTCTCCTTGGGAAGATACCATATTCCCTGGGAAGCAGGGGTGAGGATGCCTGGGCGGAGAGGAAAAGCGGGGGAAGGGTGAGGGGCTGTATTCTTGACCTTAGGTAGCTGGTGCTGAGAGGTAGCGCATTGTGTGCGAGCGCAGAGAGCGCTGGAGCTCTCTGTGGATGGGAAGGAGGGAGCAAGGAGGAGGGAGGAGGAAGCTGGGACAGCGAGGGGGGAGGAGGAGGAGGAGGAGGGAGCAGCATCTCTATCTTTCTTTGCAGACCACGCTGCTAAACAGCGAGGGGAGGCTCATGCTTCCCTAATATCCATCACTCCCTGCTTCCAGCGTGGTCGCAGACAGAGCAACAAAGAGGGTCTCAGAGGTAAGAGCCGTGCAACATGCAAAGCTGTAGCTTCTGCCAAAATAAGGGGAAGCAGCAGCAACAATAGAGAGAAAAGCTTATCAGCACCTGGGAACGCTCCGAGACGGCAGGGGGGTGAGTGGAAGCGCAGGGCTCCTGAAGGTTAGGGAAGTGCTGGTCCCAGCAGCAGCAGGGATCGGGATAGCAGCAGTGCTGAGCCGCGGGCAGCTCGTGTCCAGCCGCCTGGGAAAGAGGAGAGCATGGGGTATGGCTGGTACATGGGTAAATGGGACTTAGCAAGGGATAGAAAGAGTTTATTTACCCAAAATATACTTTCGGAGTGAACAAAACAATGAATTACTTTGTGCACGTCAGAAGAAAAAAAAAAAACCCTACACAAAGTCTGCATATTGTTTTGACTTTTTTTTTTTTACTTGAAAGTTTGATTTTTCATTTTAGGACAACGTTTCAGATCAAAAATGCAGTCAATAGCAACAACAAGGAAAAAAGACAACATTCCCAAAATAATGTGCTTTAAAAGTCAAACAAAATGGGCTGTTTGACAATTATTTTAAGAAAATATTTGTGATACCAAACCAAGGTATGGTGTTTGACCTGAGAAATACTGTTTCATTTCATTTAGGAAAAAAATCAAACCACAATTTTATACTTGCTTGAAATGAAATTTCTAGTTTTGTGTTTTCATCCACTCAGACTAAAAAAATCAGCAATTAGTTTAGGTGTATGTATAAAGTGAAATGCTTATTTTTACTTGTGGATACTGGGATCTTAAATGAAGGAGACAGACACTATAACATCTCTACATTAAAAAAATTGATGTTTACTTTTTTCTTGTGCTTTGTCTCATTTACTTTACTTTTTAAGGTATGGGCTACATTGGTTTTAATCTAATACTTTATAGACCTTTCTGAAATTATTAATTAATAAAAGTTATAGTGTCAGTGTTTGTTATTAAATATGTAGAACCATGAACAGAGAAAAGAGAAAATTAAATGTGGTTAGTATATCTTATGAATGAGAGTCTTTAGAACCTAATGTTGGTTTTTGTTTTGGTTGGTTGGTTTGTTTGTTTGTTTGTTTGGTTTGGGGTGTTTTTGCTATAAAACATAGAATCATTCTCCCAAGCTGGACATTCTGGAATATTTGTGCTTAATGGGAAGTTTCTGTGTCTTCATCTCAACATTAGGTAAAATAGCTGTAGTGAGTTGAATTGTTGTTTGAGGGAGGAAATTGGAGCCACCTCTCTGGTGCATTGGGAACTTGGAGGTGGTAGAGCTAAGTTTGATCTGCTTTTTTGTCAAATTTACTGCTATGAGTGCACATCAGATCAACATCAGGGTCTGTACTGGTCTATATTGCCTCATTTTTCTTAGAAATGAGAGGAATGCCACATCACAGCAATGGGACTTCTCTTCCACCAGTTTTTACAATTATCTTAATTGCTATTTCAGGGCTTATTTCATTTATATTACTGTTTTCAAAATATAAATAACAGTCTGACATTGCTCACCATATCTGGTGTGGTAGTTGTCACCTCTAGCTTTGACATTTACTTAAGTTAGTAGACAATCAGGGTTTTTGTTATAAAAGAAAGCAAAATAACTTGCTTTCCTGTCAGCCCACCCCCTCGCTTATACAACTAGTTTGGCTTTGTTTGGTGTTTTTTTTAAAAATCTTGTCTTTATTCTATCTTTTGATTTTCTGACTTCAGGAACAACTTTGATACAATTTTGAAACCTCTTGTTCTGTCTTGTCTTTAATGTACAGCTGTTTAAGAAAATATTGAATTATTTGAGGACTTAAAAGTGATCTTTTTTTTTCTTAGAAAGCCTAAATGTACTATGTACAAAATTATATTTTTATTTTTACTTTTGTTTTTGGTTTTGACTACAGTTTTGATTTTTTGTGGCTTCTGTTAAAGAAATGGCATGTTCTCACTTTGGAAAGTTTTAGCTGTGTTAGATGAATAAAGAAACAGTAATAAAAGAACCCTCACACAAATCTACCATTGCAGGTAAATTTCATTTGAAGCTAACATTCTTTTCTACTTAGACAATAGTTAGCTATTGTTCTCTTAAAACAACTTTCCATGAATTGCATTGTTCTTGAAGTTCAGAAGGGCTGGATGCAAACTCCCTGAAGTCAGGAAGAGACATTCCATAGACTTCAAATGGCTTTGGATCAGGCCTGTCACGTGAGATTAGCTCCTGACAGAAGATGTAATAAGCACAAGCCCAGAAAGGAATGATTCAGGGATGGAATTTCACTCAGGCTGTGATAATCTTTGTGTTGTGAATAACTCCTAGTCACAATGTTTTTATTTTCTGTTGAAAGTGTCTGTATTCCTTGGTATTTGGAATATAGGGTTTTTCTTCTCAATTATGCCTCAAGTCTATTGTCTATTTGTGTCTGTATTTAAATTCCTTGTTAGGGTAGTCTGTCTTTGGATACAATAGCTCTGAATCTCTCAGATGAGATTTAGTGTTATTCAATAAAACTATGCACAATATGCACAAAGTTAAGGGAAGAGTTTTCTAATGTGAAATAGCAAGTTAAAAACAACAGTTTTAATTCTGTTTTTCCTTGTTAAACCAAAATAATGTTCTCTGTATAAGAAATTACTGGCTTTTGTAGTTTCTCTTTTAATAAAACAACACCTGTCCCCAAAACCCAGAAGATACTGCTGTATAAAATGTGAAAAGTGGCAAAGTAAGACTTTATAATTTTTCTGAATTTGAAGCTTATGGAACTTGCACACTCTAAAAGTAACCATAAGAAAAAATGTGTAGTTTTGTTTAACAAAATAAAAGGAGGGCATTTTACAGCAGACTTAAGTAAAGTGAAATTTGGATTAGGAAGTTGTAAACTTCAAAAGGTGCTTCTTACTAATAAATCAAAGCCTGTGAGACTCCCAGACCCCCTAGTGATGCTGGACATAGCTGTCTTTAGGGAAAAAGTGCTTTGGTTCTTATTGGTTGTGGTTTTTCTAATGAATACAAAGCCTGCAAGGTGAATGGTAAGTGATCTCTCACTCCTTTTTTTCACCTTCATACAAAATAAAGCATTTACTTACTATCAGCTGAGATCAGGCAGAGCTAAGGAATTATTTAATGTAAATAAAACATACATGAGGGTCATGAAAGGCTAGTGGAACTACAACCAACCAAAATCTACTTGGAAACATGCCTACTTTCACAGAAACATGCCTGCATTCATGTATTCCACATGTGCACAGGGAAAGTATTGCTTCCTGAACTACAGCTGAATATTTCTTTGGTTTTTTCCCATACAGACTATGGTTAATGATTCAGTCAGTCGGGAAGTCTGACTAAATCTTGAAAACTTCTTTTATGCAGATTGTGGCAGGAAATACTATAATTTACCAAGGAAATTCAAATGTATCACCAGTGCTCATTTTATAGATATTTGTAGCTGTACCTTTATAATTACACTTAAGGATTCCAAAGATCATTGGTTTGTTTTTGGTTTGCCTTCATTTGCCATTATCAATGTGCTGCATTTCAGGCTTAAATATTTATGTGAGAAATAAAGGAAGTCTAAGAAGTAACATTGCCAATGGTGTATCTCTGGCAAAACAGTAAAAGAAAATTGCCATTTGCCTACATTGTATACTGTAGGAATAATGTTGTAAAATATAAATACTGATCAAGTGTTATATGAAGAAAATACCTTTTCTCTAGTTAAACAGCAGTACTTCATGTACTAAAAGCAATCTATAATTGTGTTGATGGCATATTTATATAATTATGCAGTAGATAAAAATGAAAAATTAAATGTAGAAGGCTTATTAACATCACAGGAAATAAGATATATAGTGAAAACATAGAATCATAGGGTATCTTAATTTGGAAGACACTCATACAGATCATCAGGTCCAACTCCCTGCTCCTTGCAGGACAACCTAAAACTAAACCACATAGCTAAGAGTGTCATCCAGACACTCCTTGAACTCTGTCAGGGTTGGTGCTGTGACTCTGTGCCAGTGTCCAACCATCCTCTCAGTGAGAAACATTTTCCTGATGTCCAACATGATGCTGTCTTTCCCTGGTTCAGCTTCATTCCACTCCCTCAGCCACTCCCCTCAAGTCTTGCCTTTGACACCATCTTGTCACCCTCCTCTGGATAGCCTCTAGTAGTTTGATGTCCTTCCTAAGCTGAGGCACCCAAAATTGCACACAGCATTGGAGGTGGGGCTGCACTAATGCAGTGCCCAGAGGGACAGTCACTGCCCTCGACAGGCTTGCTGTGCCTTGGAGGACATGGCTGGCCCTTGTGGCTGCCAGGGCACACTCAGATTCACATCTCCATTGATCCAAACCCCCAGATCTCTTCCTGTGGGGCTGCTCTCCAGCCCAGTTTGGATGTTTAACCAGGATTGCCCCATCCTAGATGGAGAATCCAGCACTTGCTCTTGTTAAATTTCCTTTGGCTGGTGATCGTGCTGCTCCCTGATCTCTGCAGGTGTCTCTCTATGTTAGGCCCCTTGATCCTCAGCTGACTCCACAGCTCCTCCTGTGTTTTCCAGCAAATTTACTCCTGTGTCCTGATAATTTATACAAAAGTTAATAACACTGGCCCTAAAAGTGAGCCCTGTTGAACCCTGCAGTTGACTGGCTACCAGCCTGATGACACCCCATGTGCTATAACTCTTTGAGCCCTCATTATGTCATCTTAGAAAAATATGTGATCTTACAAGAATCTTCAAGAGAAGTTTGTCTTCAAAATGACAGTGACTTTTGTTCTGTATGAAATAGAAGTTATGTAACTGTCTTGAGCATCTTTGAAGTATCATCTGGGAATTTCACAGTATTGTAACTTAGAGAAGACAACCTGCCTTTTTCTCCATGCCTAAGGCAGCAAGAAAATTAAGAAAGGCATGAAATCAGAATTATAACAACTTCAATTTTTAGAGCATCTCCTATTTGCCTATGCTAGCCCACTGATGAACATTATTACCCATATATTCATGTTGGCCTCAACTGTTTATTTTGTAATTTGTGCATAAACAACAGTTTACAGCCTAGACAGACAACATATGTTTTAACTTATGTAAATTACCCTGGCCTAAGTGCATCCATGCCTCTTCAGCTGCTCCATCATAGCTACTCATGGCTAAAAGCTTTTGTTTTTGAGGCCTTAAGAAACAAGGAGATAGATCTTCAGTTACTTTGCACTACACCCCTTCTATCTTGCAAGCTGTGTTTCCAGCTTTGTGCTCAACATATCTTTAATTCTTCTGCCATTTACTTCCTCTTCCATCAAACCTACTCATAGCCTTATTTGCTTTTAGAGGACTGGGAAGGGAAATGGCAACTTTTGTTAATTTAATGTACTGGTCTGCAAGCAATCTGTACACTGACAATCCTACATCTTCCAGTTTCACTGTGATATGAGGAGGTTTAATACAGAAGGGAAAAAAGCTCCTGTTCAGAGAAATAATAGGAGGAAAAACTAGAAAATAAGGTAGTGTTGCTGTTTTCTGGGGAGATGTGCTTAGCACTGGTGACAGAACAAAAGGGAAATACTGTCTTTTCCTTGAGATTATTAAGCAGACATTGGGTTTGCTGATGCAAAAACTGGTCTTACTCATATCAGCTCAGATAGCTGTGTTAATGAATTTCTTTGGTTAATGGACCCACTTGTCCTTAATGAACCTGTCATTTCTCCTCCACTGATTATTCCTTTTTTTGTGACATGCTCCTGCCCATTTATTTCTATAGCTTAATTCACATATGTTTTGTATGATCTGGAAGACTGCTTCATCTGGTTAATTTTGTGCTCCCATCCATCAGAGTCATGAAGCCATAACATCACTATGCATATGGATGTTTTTTGTATGGAGCCTTAATCTATCTAATGGGCTGCCTTCCCATATGGAGGAGCCAATGATTCCAGGTACTGTACATACCAAAGTCAATACATGTCTTTATTTGCAGTTTGGCTGATTAGTAGAGAGCTTAGAAAATTGTAATATTCTCCAGCTATAGTGCAAGTTCTACAGAATTTCTCATTGCCTATGTTATAAAATAGGTGTCCCTAATAAATATCTAGATAATGACTTTAAAATACTCAAAAAAGGCAAATGCTTCATTATACCTATGCATGTCTACCATTTAGTCCCTTAAAGGATCCCTACAATCCCCAAAGGTCAGGTTACATTTTTCAGTTAAAATACCAACACCTGTACATCTCAGACAGTGGTTGTGGATAGTCTTCTATAGATTTTGTGTCTTTCCTTGTGTGTATGTCTTCTTTTATTCAATGAAGTTTCCCAATACGTTCTGATGCTTATTTTATTTATTTAATTTTTTTTCTTTCTCTTATGCAGCCAGCATTTCATATGCACAAGGGAAAGGCAAAGGCAGCTGAGGGATCCAATTGAGAGTATCTGTTTGAAAGAGTGCAGCAAGGGGGGAAGGTGACTTGGCTTGTGTTCATTCCCAGTTTCAACCCACTGACAATGTTCACTCTGTGAATTGTGTTCTCTCTTGTGTTCTCTTTAACGGAAGTCAAATGATTTCCCTCTGAGGCAAAACTTAAGCATTGTTCTGGAGCTAATTTATTTGAAAAACTGCTCCCACCTGGCAAAGTGGATGACACAATTACCTATGACTCTCTTAATCCCACATTATTTTCTGATACTATTGAAGTTACATCTCTTACCCTGTGTGTAACATCCTACCCTGTGATGCAACATCCCCGTTCATGTATCGCATGCTTTTAGTTCCATGCCAGAAAATCCTGCTCTGATAAAAGCTTCAATACAGCCTGCATAATAATGAAATTAAACTGACTGGGGGAAAGACCACACACAAATAGTTTTGTCAGAGCCATGGAGGCCCAGCTGAGGCCCAGAGACACTTAGGCCCAGCATCAGGTGATGTGAACATGGTGCTGCTGTGTGAATGCAGGCGATTCTCCAGCCCTGGACACAAAGGCCTGGCATCTCTTCCTGGGCCAGATGCTTGTATCAGTAGAGGTGTAAGGTCATGCTGACAGGTCAGTCTGGGTGGGAAGTCATGGTGTATAGGACGGCAGCAAGAAAACAAAGCTTTATGGATGGTGCTATTCCCATTTCCACTTAGCTATACTTTTTCACTGTATTCTCACTGCTAGGTGGCATTGCTTTTGCATGTAATTTGGTTTCTTTGGCACTCTGCTCACTTTCTAAAGACAAAAGGCTGTCTTTAATTCTAAGCTAAATCTTACTCAGTTGGAATGATCCCTTTAAACCTTGCAAATGAGATCTTAATCTACAGGGAAAGCTTTCCGAGGTTTGTTTGGTTTTTTTTTTCCATTGTGTGCTTCTGTGGGTTCAGGATGAAATAAACTTTTCTTTTTAAGGTGCAATTTTTGATATATCTGATCAGAAATTTCTTTCACAGTTGTATTTTTTAGGTTATGTGGTGAGAGTCTGGAAACTCCTAAAGATGATTTCACAATGGAGAAAGAATAGTCTGACAAACAGCAGGACTGCAAAGGAATAATCTGTTCCTTGTGTCTTCTACCTACATCAGAATTAAGTGTAGCTGCAGCCACAGAATTTGCCAACACACAGGGCTGTGTACAAATGCATGCACATAAAAAGCTCATGTGTTTTACTAAGGCTTTATTCCCACCCTGTTCTGACTGCAACTGTGCTGGTTGAGCCGGTTCCTGCCCCTAATAACTCCTTTCTGCACTTCTGCCACAGAGGTGACTGTGCCAGCTGAGCTCTCCTGTGTATGGCTCCTAATCCATTCTGCTTGAAATGAATAGGGCTGCTAAAGATCTATTACTATAACAGTGTTAACTTTTTTTACTAAAGTGGGTCAGAGATTGCTTGCAAGGAAAACAATGTGTGTAAAACTGGCAGGGCAATTATTTCCAACATCAGAGCAGTAATGAGCCTCTATAAAATAGTTGTAATCTTCAGTGGGCACTACCAGAACTGGAAGATTTGTTGATGGCCTTGTGTGCATTTAATTAGTGTCACTGATTTTTCAGTGTTTTCTTCTTGCTGTATAGGTATAAACTTTATAACCTTAGGTTTGTATATATGTTGCCTGTTCACAGGTAGTTTGTGTTAGCCATGGTCAGGATTCATTTAATTGAAAATATTTATAGACTTGGAGTTCATTAGGTTTTTTTCCCCCGTTTTAACTTTATCTGTTTTACATTCTTGCTAGAGCTGCTCTGAGGTCTCTGTACTGATTCAATATCAGGCCTCCTGTTCTGTTTAAACACATGCAATTTATTTTAAAAATAACAAGATTAAACATTGAAAATAAATCATCAGGATCTATCACTGAACAGAAATCCTTGGGGTCTGGTTTAATTCAAAACCCATCAAAATCAGAAAGATCAATTAGAACAGCCCTTATGTGGCTATTATCAGCATTTTGTCTGAGAACTTTATGAATTCTGAAACTTTTTAAAAACACATTTTTTTCCCCCTCTTTGCTGCTTTTTTTCTTGTTTGTTTATGCCCTATTTTTCATGGTAGTAAACTAATATAGAGAAGAGAGTTTTTAAAGATCACAAGATTCTTGTCTGTTTGAATCCCATACCATTCCTTTTGTGAATTCGGTTTCACTCTTTTCTGGCAGACATTAAAATAAATAAACATTGGCTGAGCTGAGTAGATAATATTAGGTGATTTAGAACTGGCTTTAAAACAAGCATTATAAATCCCAGTGTTTGCATAATAAATGATTAATAGTTTGGTTATTAAAATGTTGACATTTATCTGTTATTCTATATCTGTTGCATTAACACTGGTATATCATTGACTTCTAAATTAGGAGGAATATTGTCAATGTAGCAAAAATGGTATTGATGCCAGTTTGAAAAAAAAATGCAAACCAATTTACCATTTGGGCATAGTTTATTAAACTAAAGATAGTTTAGAATCTTGCATACTGTGAAATCCAACACATTTTGGACCAGACTTTGTCCTTATTACAAGCTGAAGAACTTCATGGCAGGATAATATTTTAGCACTGTGTTACAAAAAATTGTTGTCAAAGCACAAGAGACTGAATATAGATACTAGTTTGGCTAAATTCCAAATTTGTGCATACGTATGGATTGTCAGTAGGTTGGTCTTGTTTAGAGGTTTTACTTGTGTATGTGATTTCACTTACATACTTGGAGTGGGTTTTCAGCAGGATCTCCCATAATAATAAAAGAGAAAAGGGTGTTTCTGTAGGTGTTTGCCTGACTTCCAGAGTTTTAGCTGAATGTGTATTATTTCTGTTTGCCCAATTTCAGTCCCCTGGAAAGGTGAAAAATGAAATTGTCTAAAAGCATCCATGATAATTTCTGTTAGTTTTGTGGAAAATTGTTCTCTAAATATTCTGGTAAACAGAGGGAAACGAATCCAATTATCAATCACAAAGGTTTGTAGAGAGCAAAACAGTTTGAAAAAAATATTTAAATCAAATTTCTTTTTAAAATATGAATGAATAGAAATTTGTATCAGTACTTAACATACGGAATGCACACCATTTAAAATGTGTATGTTTATTGAGTGAAGTTATGTCAGCAAGCAACATCTGCATGTTAGAAGTACAAATCTGTATGACACTGACTAGGTAGAAATACTGCAGATACATGTGCACAATCAAGGCATTATGATGAAAATGTCAAGGCACTTTAGACAGAGTTGGCTTTTAGAAGGCAGGTGTTTGAGAGTGGTTTCAAAACCAGAAAATCAAAGGTTTTTTTTTCTTGTTGACACATTTCCTTCTACTCTTTTTGTAAAATCTTTTGTGTTCCCACAGGTACATTAGGATACAAAGCAATTATGGAAAGCAAAATGAATCCTTAGTTTATTGGCTAAATTTGGAAACAATTTTTTGACATTTCTGACCATCCTTCAAATAAGGATGTCAGAGTGCAGAGGTCAGGGTATAGAAGCCTTGGGATATCAAAAGGTGGTGAGAAGAATGGCTGGGATTTCCAGCAGCCTGAGAGTACTCTTTTGTCTCTGGTGGTCAGTTGTCGAGGATGATGCCTGTGGACATCAAAGAAATGTACAAACAGTGTTATCAAGGCCTGTCCTTTGCCCCCTGCCATGTAATGGGCCTCTTTTCAGGAAAACATTGGGAAAGCTGAGAAAGCGAGTTGTCCTATCATAGTGCTATTAATTCAGCAAGAAAGCGGATCAATAACATTTGCACTAACCAGTAAAACAATCTGTTAGTTTCTAAAAATGCAGATTAGTCAAGCCTATAAATTAGACACTGCACATCCAAAAATCAATTTTGATGTTTTTTTTTTTCATAATGTGTGTGTAATAAGACCTTAGTTTCAAAGAAAATTTCTCGCCTTCTTGGAAATATTATGGAGAACTGATCTGAGAAAATGAAACAAAACAAATCCCCTTTCTTTAACACTTGCAAGGAAGTTTGCTTTGTGGGGTGTTTTGTTTGTTTAGTTTTATTAATATGTGATATGTACTGAGGTATGGTTTAAAACAAAAAGGAGCCAGCATTTCATGCAATTCGTGCTTGAAGTATTGACTTTGATGCCTGGAAGAGTTATGCCATCATTTTTAAGAAAATATATTTCAAATCCATTCAGCCTTTTAGCACACTGATGAAGGAACAGCTATTGTGAGCTGTTTCTGCTAAATGCAATAAAATGTTATGAGAAAAAAAACCAAAACCAACTGTTTGCTTCTTGTAATTTTGTATTTCTTTTTAGAGATCAGAGCTTTTTAAACCTTCAGTTTTGAAAAGAAATATTGCAAATTCTAGTGGTGAACAACTGGTGTAACAATCTGGTCCTGAACCTTGTAACAGCTTATTAAGCCTAAAATATAGGACTAACAGAGAGGAAGGCAGCCTAGAAATGGGCTTGTGGTGGTGATTCCTGTGAACCAAACTCTGGGGTTTTTCAGCTGATTCAGAGCAAATGATATTTAGAGCCTGTGTCATTCATTATGCAATGCTGTGGCCATTCTTGATCTAAGTAGACACAATGTAAAAAACATTCTTCATAAGACTGAGGGCTCAGAACATTTTCTGACTATGGGTCAGTCTCTATAAATATTTGATACACTCAGTTTTTAAGATTCTGTGCTGCGCACATTTTGCTAAGAGTATATTATTAATTTGAATGTACTTGAAATCTTAAATAAAATTAGACCACATGAATATACATAATAGCATTATTGTCATAAGAAAGTTACATGAATTCAATATGAAGATACTTAACCAAATGACAATGCAAATATTAACCTGTGGTCAAATCAACAGCACACCTAAATAGAGGAAAGCGGAGCTGAGATTTTTCAGCACGTGGTTATGTGACATCTTTCAATATAGCTAAAAGTGTAAGTGCAATGTGCTTTTGAAAATCTGAAATGAAACTGTTTAAGGAGAATGTGTTTCTCTGCCACACTTCATTTTACTGTAATTTAGGACTGAAGAGAAAACTTTTGTACAAACCTATGAGTTAAGTTTAACTGGAAGAACATGGGTAATAATATAATCGTTGCTGCATTAAAGTTTATAACAAGCAACAGATGTGCTTGGATAATTGTAATTTATTTGGATGGCTATTGCACTTGAAAACTGGCATTTGGGCCTGCTAAGATGACTCATCATTACTACCTTCCTGTAGCCTCATTCAGTAAAGAAGATTAAGAGCTACAGATTTGCTTGTGTGCTTGTGTGACTGCAGAGAGGCTATGTGGTCATATTCATTTTCCTTGCTACTCTGGAGTCCAAATGCTTTTCACTTTCAGAGTATGGATCTTGAACATGGATACTATGTATTTCATAGTTAGTATATTTTATAATGGATCATATTGTGCTACCTCTGGGAAAAAAAACACCGAGAACAAAGTATTGCATCTCTTATAGCATTTTAACCTTTTTTTTACTACACCTGTGATTTTTACTTGTCATAGTAGCATCCTGATTTTGCAAACTTTCCTGTCCCTAACTTTTCACAAGAGAATATTTTCAATGAGTGAAAAACATCCTTCTCTATTAATTGGAGAGGTACAGATTTGGTGGATGAAGTGTTCAATGCATGAAATGTTAGTAGGGTCTGTTGTGATGGGACAAGGAGTAAGAGTTAAAAAAAAAAAAAAGAGGATAGATTAAGATTAGCTATAAGGAAGGTTTTTTTTGGTAGAAGTGGTGAAACACCAGCATAAATTGCCCAGAGAGATGGTAGATGCCTGTCCCTGGAAACATTCAGAGTCAGGTTGGATGCTACTGTAAGTGACATGGTCAAGCTGGAGATATCCCTGCTTGGGGCAGGGAGTTGGGCTAGATGACCTTTAAAGGTTGTTTCCAATGCAAAACATTCTGTGATTCCATGATTCAATGTTTTTCCTTGTGAAAGAAGCAGGATAGCCACTGAAGAAATGGTTTGCTGTTATTACTGCTTATCTTCTGGCATTTTGTTCTTCTTTGTTTTTGATATGGTACAATTAGATTAAATAGTTAAATTTTACAATGATTTCTGAAGAAGTGGTCTCCTATGGTGTTTAGCAAGTTTTTGATCTAACAGTTTTTCAGAAGAGTTTTGATTGTGGATGTCTAGAGATGTATTGATTACTAATATCTTTGAATTGTGTCACAAATTTATAAGAAAGAATTCTATAGGAAACCTGTTACATACCACGGGAAAGTGCATGAGAATTTGAGTAAGATGAAAGAAAGTAAAAAGCAAATGCTGCTGGATAACACACATTTTGTGTTTGGAATAAGTTGCAGCCTACATTTGGATGACACTGCAACAAACTGTATCAGCTCCCATACAAGATGAGGTTGCTGTCTTTAATTTCTGTATTTTAAATTAAGGCTTATTATTACTTAGCTCTTCCCTTTAATGTGTGCCGAATCTCATGTTTAGTCTGACTTTCCTCAGAAAATGAAGAGTACAGTCAGGGCTCATTGACACTGCTCAATCATGTGACAGAGTAAGAGAGAGGAAGTAAAAATAATTTAGAACACATCAACTAATAAGGATACACATTAAAAATATTAACCTGTTTGTGAAGAGAATGGGAATGGCCTAAAGAAATTTGCTGCTGAGTGGCATGAGCAGCATTACCCTCAATAGTGTTGTGTGTAACCAAAGGCAGGGAGCAAACACAAGGCTTAAATCATAGTTTGGACCACAGCAAATCAGGAATTGATGTAGAAGCTTTTACTATTATAATGAATCAGATATTCAGCTTGCTCCTGTACTTACTTAATCTATGAGGTTGAAAGGTAAAGAAAACAATGTCTCTTATTACATGGGTATATGTGTAGCTGCAATACCCTTATAGTGTCTACAGGTTTGCAACAGTTTCAAAATGCAACCTCTTCATCTTTTAAAGTGATAATAGTAGTGTCCAAGTGTCAGTATTAGCTATTTCATTGTTCAATATTCCAATTCTTGGAAAGGAGAGGTAGGTGGAAGTGGAGTATATATATAATTTTTGAGGAGGGCATTGAGAGTAAAAAGTTTTAAAAAGTCAGTGAGTAAAAGAAGTCAGAGAAAATAGGATGGAGAAGGGAAAACTGTGACCAGAGTGCACATGGACTTGAAGGCAGAGTCTGAAAAGCTAGTAAGACAGTTTGTGGTGAGCCTGAGCTGGAACTCCCAGTAAGAGTGGTTCCTGGCACACTTTTGGCCTGTGGCACTCAGTAGTCGTCCAGGCAGTGCTTGGGCTGGGAATGCACCAGGGACTGCTCCCAGAGCCCATGGACCTCCCATGCTGCCCCAGCAGCTTCTCCCCACTAGAGCATTTCCACAGCCATCCCATTCCATGCTGTGAAGGCACCACTGGGATGACTTGCAGCACAGCCCTGGCACTGATCAAAGTTCTGACTCAAACCACACTAAATATGCCCACAAAGCCACTGGGCACTACATGCATTCAGGAGAGTGGGCATTACTGTGCCAGCACCAGTGGCCTGGTTTTACCAGCAGTATAGATATGGCAAAGGAACAACATTCCCTGTTTGAATGTAGCTGCTAAGTGGGGTGGGGTTCCTGAGAAGCTGCAACCTCACCTGAGTGGGAGTGCTTGCCTTGCTGAGTAGTGCTAAAGGCAGGGGCTTCATCTGTATGTGCCTTCTGATAAACTCATATCTCTGGAGTCTATCACTGAGGGCTGTTGAATGTGGCATACAGAGAAGTGACCAATAGCAATAACTAAAAGTTACATTTCTGCGTAAGGGACATATTTTGTCTTTGCCTTTTATGCAAAATTCTTGTGAGGTCATGCAAGTAGAGTAATGAATGTCAATTAATGAAGGAAACTACAGTATAAGCAAATGTTGTATTATACATTGATCGTTGAACCTCAGCCTGAGAACATTCTGTGTGTGTGTGTGTGTGTGTAGGTATTAATAGGTATGAATGCACAGGTAGTTCCTACCCACCTGGTTTATTTTTATCCATCACTCTGATGTAGCTATTGCTTGAAAAGAACTTCTTAATAGCATACTGGGACACTGTTGTGTGAAAAAAAAAACAAACCAAAGTGGTATTTGTTTTATTTGTTTAAATAAAATTTATTTGAAGGAAGCAAAAGCTTCAAAACTGCTTCTAAAGTAAAAACCTATTCAATCAGAGAAAGTTCTGTAAAGCTCTGCTTTGGTAAAGGATATCACCTTAATGGGAAGAGGCTATTCATGTAGTGTGTAGACTGGTAATTGAATGCAGGAGATGATGAGGCCAAGATAATAATGTACAATTTCCAAGTCCATAATGTCAAGCACCGAAAGAAGTCATCAGTCAGAGTGTTAGGAAGAGTGACTTAGATAACAGAATTCTAGAAGAGGCAGGGTTATTTTCTGTGAACCAATTATTCCTACCTTTTCTTCTTCAGAATTTTTAGCACAGGAGACAATGAAGAAGGATAATATTTCAATCTGAAAGTGACCTGGGCCCTCCTATGGGCTTGACTCATACTTCTTTAGGCAGAGATGATGTTCCTGAGTCTAAGACAGCTTGTAAACAAGCAGTAGTTACGATTATTCCTCAGTAATTTTTCAAGTTTCCCTGTGTAGAATAAATTCTTGAGAACACTTCATTTACAGTTCATCCCATATTCTGTCACAGAGGTAGTGTTTGGGTACCTTTGATAGGATGTTTTTCTTTATTCTTCAGGCAGGTGAACTACTCAGAATCAAAGACAGTTGAAGCTTTCAAAATTTTTTATTAGAAGTTTAAATTTGTTTCCGTCTGATCTTGTGCTAACATTTCTGAATGCATCATCTTCATGCTTTCAAATTGCACCAGATTGTGATATTTTTCTGAAAGAGCCTTTATCAAATGTCTAGAAAAAAGTCTATCTTTTATATGAAATGATTACTGCTATTGGAAAAATGATATGTGTTTGTAAAATGTACTGGATATATAATTACAGGGGAAAAGAGATGCTGGCAGTTGTGTAAGAGCCACCCACTAAAAGCAAGAAATTTGCTATTACATAAAACTTGCTCCTAACATGTCAGTTGGTGCAATCTGTCCAGCTGTGGTGTTTCAGACATACCATTTTGTACTGTTCCTGCTGTCTGTTTAGAGTGCTGTTCCATTCTTCCATCCAGTCACATGAACTCTGTTCTTTAAGTCTCTCTTGATCATGAGAGACTGTTCTCTGCTGCAGGGACAATGTACAATGGGTAATACTCAAATGGGAGAGCAATGCCCAGCATTTCTGAAAAATGTGACGCTACCAACCAGCTGAAATAATACTATGTACAATTTGTACTGCTTTTTAAAATAGATCTATTGCTCTGGATTGCCTTTCCTACTAATACTTCTTGTGTATGTGTTGCAGAACATGCAATCATGATTTCAAAAAAGAACAAGAAAAAATGTCAGACAAGCCAAAAATGTCATAATGACAGTGTTTCCCCTGCAGCTTCTTTTCTGTAGTATGATGTGTCAAAAATGCTAAAGATTTTAACATTGCTTTCAGCATAATGACTGAAATCACACATCTGTCAAATTGAGTCCTAATTTTGTTGACAAATTTATTATCATTCTGGTAGACTTGGGTCCAGAATGGCTTTTTGATAAGTACTTAGAATAAAAGAGCAAACATTATACTTGATTATGTAATTATGTAATGAATACTTCCTTTTTAAAACTTTTTACTACTTTTTCCAAAGGTCAGCAGCAGCATATATAGTCACTGTGCTATTGTAGCACCATATTTTGGTTGTTCAGAATGCTAAAGTAGATTTTGTAGGATCTTTGCCTTTGCAATTTGACACTCAGTATTCTGTTTAAAGTGAAGTTTTGAGGCATTGGAAACGGCATTGAATTTTATATGGTGATAACATAATGAAAGTATTTTCACATTGTAACATGTTCACAGTAGGTAACTTTAATGTATTCAGTTGAAAAGTGCAATTATGTTAATATGTGAGAAAATGATGTAAAATATATCCCTTTGTATTTTTTGCTTGGTGTGAATTGATAGATTAAACTTGTTTATATGTCTGTGCTGTTTTGAATTAGGTATAATAAAACTAAAGTAAAGATGAATTGATTCTTAAGAACAGAATGAGAAAAAGGATACAAAGTTTGCAAAATGTCTGTAGCTCCTCCAAATAAATTCCTGTTGTTTTTATGTATGGAAAACCAGGGGCAGCTGACTTCCCAGTCCTTAGTACTATTTATTCTGTTTGCAAATACTAGACCTGAATCGATTTTTGGTTTTTAATGTTAGAAAAATCCCTGTTTGAGTCCCTCTTCCAGCTTTCTTGTAATGCCCCTTTAGGCACTGGAAGGTGTTCTAAGGTTTCCCCAGAACCTTCTCCTCTCCTGGGCTGAACAACCTGAACACTCCCAGCCTGTCTCCATGCAGAAGTGCTCCATCCCTGAGCATCTTTGTTCCTTTTCTCTGGACTCGCTCCCACAGGTCCGTGTCCTTCTTGTGCAGGGACCCCAGGCTGGGTGCAGCACTGCAGGTGGGGTCTCACCAGAGCAGAGCAGAGCAGGGGGGCAGAATCCCCTCCCTCCCCTGCTGCCCACAATGTTTGGATGCAGCCCAGGACACGTTTGCTTTCTGGGCTGCCTTCCATGTGCAAGGGCACATGGCTGGCTCATGTTGATTTTGATCTCTACTCTTATTGCAGCTCAATTAATGAGCAGTAGAGAAACACAACAGGAGATGTGAAAACTTCATGCTTTATTTTTCCTCATCTACAGCTTACAATTTTTCAAAAGTGACAGGGAATTTGTAGCACTACCCAAATAAGGAAAAAAATATCTATTTTTTCATCAGAAAAATTACTTTGAAGATTGTTTTTTGTGGCCATATAGTTAGGCTTTCCAAAGCAGAATTACAGAAATAGAATGATTTATTTCTCTAAATTCCATATGTCTTCCAACATTTAAATAAAATAATAAATGAGCTGCATTCAGATCTGAACTTTTCCACACTTTGACATTGATTGAAATTTTTGAACTCGGACTCTTAAAAGTATTTAGATAATATTACCTGGCATGGATTTAATTTGTAATTAGAAATTCAGATGCTCATAGAAGCTACACTAATTTTACTTCAGACTGTAAATCTGAATGTAAGTCAGTAAAATGGAGGAAGAAGATATCCTTACTTCTCTCTTGTTTTCTGTGGGTGATATTAAGTAATCACTGAAGTATTTAGGAATTGTGATACATAATCCATGATCTGAAACAAGAAAAAGTTGTGGTGGATCTCAAAAGTAACATGAAACAGTTTTTAAGTGAGATTGAAAACTATACTGTTGTGAGCATTCTCAATTAATGCATCCAATATACAGCACTAAGCTCTTTAGTATTATAAGTGACCAGATGATAGAATTCTGAAGGAAAAAATATACAAATCTAAGATGAACTAAAGAGATTAAAGCTCTAATGATTCATAGTAATTAAAATAAAACATTTGAATAGAAAGATGTGCTGTAGGACAGCAGCTGTGGGTATAACTGTACTGTGTTACCTTTGTTTGGCTTGCAAACAGACATACATGTTCCTCTCTTGAGACACTGAATATGAAAAAGCCATCTTGTCTACACACAGACATGATTCCTTCCAAAGAATATGTGGGGCCTGGAAATACACCTAAATGGCAAATTGGGAAATAGATACAAAGCAAGGCAATGAGTGGGGATGGTATGAGTATCTTCAGCAGTTTGCAGTGGAATAGCCTCCTCTCTGGCTCAGTAGCTGCAGACAGGCACTGGGTCAGCACAGGCATATCAGATCCCACACACTGAGCACAGCATTTGTTCAATTAGTTTCAGTTCACATTCGCAGCAGAATGCAATGTGCCTGTTCCCCAGGTATGAGATGTGCCACGTCTTCTCTCCTGACCCAATGTACTGTACAGCATCCTCCATCACATGGCTTGGCATTCGAGGTCTTTCACAAAGAGAGCGCAGAAAGTTGAGAGCTCTTAAGAGCTGTTTTTCTAAGCACTCAAAGGGATGTAACTCAGCCTGGAGGTTCAGAGGCTTTTTTGCCCATTACGACAATTACTACAGATGAAGGAACACTCTTAAAGAAGTGTTTTGAACAGTTGTAGTCTCTAATAGCTACAGAAGTATCGGTCAGGCTGTAGCTTTCAAGTTTTTAAAAAATGGTCTGTGACAATTCATTTAAGATTTTTACACAGATACAGCATGACTGAATATGTGGTGGATGCTTTTGTGCAGTGTGGCAATAAAAAGAAATGTGGGTAAGACATGAAAGCAGCAACAGTTTGTGACTGTTAAGAGAGATGAAGAAACACATGTGACATTCTGAAATATTCCTGTTGTGCGCTGAAGAAAGGAAGGATTTTTCTGGTGTAGGTTCTACCAGTTGTAAAACAATGTGTCTGATTAATAATGCATTCTATTGAAAAGGAATGGGAGTTTTGCTGAGGTATGATTCATCGTTGTCTGTTACAGTAATTAAGTCTGTTGCTTGCCTTGAGGTCAGCATGACCCTGTTTATTTTAATTTTTCAGTCTCTGGAGAAAGGAGGGCCTTATTTAACTACTTGTGGAACTAAAGCTGAGTGCACAGTGCCTGGATGTAAACCAGTGTGTGCACAGTGTGATCAGGTAATGGGGAGCTGGAAGCAAACTGGAAGCAGAGTCACTTAACAATGCAGATGTACCCATAGATGTGCCAGTTTTTGACTTTGAGAGTAGGATTTAGTTTGAGATGGAGGATGTGATTCTGTGTCTTGTTTATGTACTTCTTTTGCAATGAGATGCTCTCAGATATCCTGCCTGGCATGGTCTCCTACAGGTGTTTGTGGTACCTGTGTTGCTGCCTCAGATACCCTGGAACATATCAAAGAGCACTAAACATCTTTGTGTAAGCAACTGAATTGAACCCCAAGACCCCTCAATGTAGAGGTCTTTGTGCAGCTCCAGCTTCAGCACCTTGTGGTCAGTGAAGCCAAGTGTGGTCAGTGGAGCTGGGGGACTCAGCTCATGTCGAGGTAAATAAACAGCTGAATCATGTCTCAGATCTCTCTCAGATCCCTTGGTTTTATTGATTATAATGGAAATTTCTGCCTAGTGAATCAGTAGATATCTGGAGCGTAATTCGCCTGTAGGTGCCTGATTTCATGGTTTACCCATTTCCCTGGTTTACCTGAGGTGTCCATAAAGGACTGGCACATGTGACAGAGGACTTGCTTCAGAACTCTGCTTCTTTGGAGCAGCAGTCAGAATCCAGACAGAACTACCCAGAACATCTCAAAGTTAGACAATGCCTGTGGTTAGGCAGCTGAATTGCAGTCTGTATTTCTGGGTGATCTTAAAGGTCCCCTTTTGTACATCTTCAAAGTACAAGACTGAGAGTGTTTCTCATGGAGGAGACAATCTGGGCTCCACATAAGTACTCTCCATACCAGTGTGGTATGTATTTTTAGCTTATATAGATGATATTTTATGTAAGATTTTGTGCACACTCCAGTATTATTTCTGTATAAACACAAAAGGCATGTATGCCTACAGCCATTTTAAAAACATTTTGAGACGAAAAATAGTTGTCTCACAATTAAATCAGTCATTCAGATTGGCAGGACCCAGTTTTAGTTCTTTTATACACAGTCTGCATGCAGAATGCTTCAAATACTAAGTTCTTGGGGACTTTTCAAGTAGCAGTCTCTACTTTTACCTGCTAAAGCTGCTGGCTAAATCAGTCATTTGATCATAAATAACCTCTCATCTTCTTGGGGAAAAAACATTAAATTTTACAATCATATATTAATTTTCCTTTCTGATTGCATGGGGGATCAGCTCTTTCCTTGTTCTGCCTTATAAATGCATGTCCTGGTAAATTGTTTTTATGATGCCATTTATCATTTTTGAGCTCGTGTGCTTTAGACTTTTGACAATCTTGTAACCCTGAGGTTATAACCTCAAGTTACATGTCCTGTTTCACTTCTATTCCTGTGTTCTCTATCTGTGAAAAACATGTCTTACAGAGTCCTGTAAAATATTATTTTCTTCTTTAATGCCTAGGGTACAAGGCTACAATTTTATATTACATTTTGTTGGGATAATTTCTTGATCATCTTTCCCCTAACAGCTGTTCTGTCAATTCATCACTTACACTACTGACTCATTTCACACAGATTCAGCAGCTCATTTCAGCAGGCAGAGCCCCTCTTTTCTGGTCGATGTGGTATCAGCAGCTGCATAGTGACTAACTTTTCACTGCTTCTGTATACAACATCTCTTATACATAAACTCCATGCTCATTGCCCATTCCTGGAATTCCTGCTCTGGCTGCTAATCAAACACAATAGAGCCCTTTGTGCCCTCTTGCCCTTTCTTCTCCTCTGGAACTTCTTTTCCATGCTTATATCCAAAGCAGGCAGGCTTCTTTTCCTTTTTGCATTCCATTCCTGAATATCAGGTTAACATGTTCCTCTTTAACATCTCCCCTATGCTAATATTCTTTAGCACTGATGTGGTGTTTCCAGCCACAAAGCAAAGTCAGAGACAGACACTACAGCATCCTAGACGTCTTTCTAAAAAACATCCTGGGCAGTGCATCCTAGAGAAATTTTGCTTGTGGATGCACTACAGTTATGGGGCAAATAAGTTTGGCTGGCATTAGTCACATTACACTTCTTTAAAAGGTGAATTTCCTGGCTTTCGTTTTTGTTGGCCTGGTAAATTATTAAAAGTGACTCTTTCAAAAATCACCTCTCACACACATATCTATTTCTTGCAATGTTTGTTTTCCTTTTGGATTTCTCTAAACTTTGGCTGTCAGTATAATACTTCAAGAGCCAATTTGGTCAAGCTAATATGTTGAAGATACACAATTGTACCATGCTGGTAGGAAACCAGTCAGTCATTCCTGCATTTCTTAGCTGAAAGAATTGGTACCCCACTTGAAAATGCATGGCTGAGGTCTCCTGTATCTATGTGTCAAATACAGAACGTTTATAAAGCTTCTAGTTCACTTTCATAATAACAGAAAAAGATTCCAATCACTCTCCTAAATCATTATTTATTACTTTCTGGACAGTTTCTCTTTCATGTCTTCAATGGAGTGCTTTGTCTAAAATCTAAGAATAGGATTGACTAGGCTAGAGTGGAGCCTGTCAGTTGAAAGAGACCCACAGTGATCATCCAGTACAACTACCTGACCAGTTCAGGGCCAATCAAAAATTAAAGCATGTGGAGTATATAGAGATAGCATATATTTAAAAAAATACCAAAGATATAATGAAAACTTTCAATTAATGTGAAAATTGTTTTCAGTGAAAGCACTAAATCACTAAAGTTTCCAACAATTTAAAGCTTCAAGAAGCTTTAAAATTCAGGTTTTTCCCTCATATGGTACAGAAGAATCAGAAATTGTATCTTTCAAATTTTAAAGTGTTATTTAAAGCATTTTTATAGAAAAAGATACTGTTCTCAGCACCCTCCCTAGCTATGTACTGGTACTTTTCTTTTGCAAATATTAATGGCCATATTCTTTATGCCCAGCTAGATGAGGGATCTGATCTAGCAAAACATGACCCTACAAAAACTATGAGTCTTCAGTTATATCAGCTGACTTCAATGCCACTGAACAACAGAGGGGGAATATACAATCAGCAGTGAGAGATGTTGCTTTTCAGCAGTAACCTGAGTCTAGAGTAACTTGAGCCAGTCATGAAACCATGTCCTGGGAGTGAAGGGTGAAAATGAAGTTTCACAAGCTGTACCAAAAATACTCTGCATATAAGGTTACACAGAAACTTAATTCAACTGGGAATTGAGACAAGTGCTTGATTTTACTCATTTCAGTAATATTTAACTGAGTTTAAAATCAGGCATGTAGCTGGACCTTGCATGACTTGGAGATCCAAGAAAAAGAAAATTTAATCAGAATTATTTGTTTTATCTTCTGAAGTTATTTGTTGCCTAAAGAAATTTTGATAAATATGTTTTTACCAGAAACATTCTCTGTACATGTACTTTAGCTGTATCTTGAAAAGATGCAGTGTTTGTTTAAATATGATGCAAGAGCTGTTTCTTTGCATATCCAGTGTTATATTGAGCATGTTCTCTCAAATATTGTTTTGACTTCCTATCCTTTTGTACAGGAGATATGGGCATAGTACCAACACAAAGATAATATTGCTACATACCTGATTTCATTCTCCTGTTAATCTTTTCTTCTGTTAGCAAAACAAAATACCTACAGTACACACTTCATGCTTTCTTTAGTGATTGTGATATCTATATAGTACAAAAGGGCACCCTTATTTCTTAAAAAAACCCAAACCATTTCAAAACCTTCTAAAAGCCTCCAACAAAGCTGTTGATGTTAATATGTTTCAGACTGATAAATTCATGTGTGCCTGGCTGGGAGCACCATGACCCAGCACAGCGCTTTTATATTAATAAGACACAAAGTCAGACCATTTATCATTTAGTATAGCCAGTGCACAAATTAGAGAACAGCTTGCCAGGGTATATTGTGGTCTCATTACTTAGTTTTTGCCATAGTTGCAGAACAGATAGCTTTGAAACCTTCTTGTGCTCTGCTGTGACAGGAGAGTGTTCGTGTCATGGTGACCCCACTGAGTTGTTCAGCTGCGCACAGTGCTGACTCAGGAGCCTTAAGTGTGCTCACCAGTTTGCCAAGCAGCAGACTCTTCTAAATGAAACAAAAAAGAAAATTCCACAAAGACCTAAGCACTGGCAGTTAGCACAGGTGTAAGGTGTTCAGTGCTGCAGTCAGGGTATGAAATTTCAGGAGCTGTTTACTGGAAGTCGCTGAGGAGCACATGCTTTCAGTACGGTACGGTATATTTTATATTGCATATTTTCATACTGTTACTGTATAATAAAAATATTAATATATCATAACATATGCCATCTTATATTGCTTCATCTTATTACTATTCAAATATAATATTGGTGAGACATTTTACAGCTAATATTAATGTTTTAAACATATTCATTGTCTGTATTTTCTGTCTCTTGTTTGCTGTCCTTGATTTGAGTGATTTCCTCTTAGGAAAACTTCAAAATACTAAAAGTTAAGACAACTTGAATTTTTAAACCCTTGAAGTAGACAACTCAGATATAAAACTGCTCAGTTTCTTAAATGAATTAAATTTGAGGATTCTACTGATACTTTTAACTAAAGATATTTGATTAATGCTTTGGATTGCATATTTTTGTTTACAAATGTTTCTTATTTAATGCATTTTCAACATATAATACTTGTGCAATCAGTCTCCTGATTGAGTAAACTCTGAGGTTCAGATCTGTTTGTAATGTGATACACTCATCTACAGATGTATTTGCTATCCACAGATGGTGAGGTAGATTTTAAACTGCTCCCATTGTATTTGTGTCCACCCTTTGTTCATTAGATGGAAAATATGACCTAGATACAGTAGAGTGTGCTCTGCTAGTAGAAATCAGTGAAGCTCTCTTTCAAGAGTGAGGCCATTTGCTGTGAATGAGGTGGAGCCTCTGAACCTGTGCACTCCTTGGAGAGCTGCCACAGGCACTGCCTCTGCTGCCTGGCAGACAGCTCCCAAGTGTGCTTTAGCTGGGCATTCTGGTATCTCTGTGTGCATGTGGCTGCCCCACACGCCTCTGCTGCACTGCTTCCAGGGGTGAGCCTGGCGGGGTGGGGGTAGGAATGAGTCTGGAGGCTTGGTGGAAGGAAAAACAAAAGTCTGGTTTTGAGGATGGCTCAAAAAGCTAACCTGTACAATCAGGACAGCATTACCCTTTGTGTACTCCTTTTAGATTTGGAAAAGATTCTTGGAAACACTCTATAGCAGCAGTAACCAGAAGAAAGAGTAGTATTGGTTTCCTAGAATTTTCTTTAGAAAATATGCATTTCAAGATTATCTCTCTCCTGACTTGCCAATCTGCTCCCTACTGCTTTGCTCTGAGATCTCAAGTGGCTGTTCTCAAAGCACTGGAGGAGATGTCTGAGACAGTTCTTGGAGAGAGAGCTGTGTCTCCTTAGGTAATAGTGAGAGAGCCTTTGCACTTACAGGAATGCCCCAGACCTGTACAACTAGGGGATATGTTTTACTAATTTCCCAGTCACCACTTTGATCATTACTTCCTAGCCCTGATTTGTGGCACCTTCTTCCCTCCCTTTCTCCTCCCTCTACTTGACTTCTTCCTGCTGCTTAACAAGCTCAATTGGTTTTATGTATGTAATTCTTTTTTTTTTTTTTTTAAAGAGAGTTTGAAGGTGGCCTCTGAAAGAATTGCTTTCATCCAAAGCCAGGAGCTGATCAAAGCAATGCACAAAAGGCAAATGGGAGCCAAGGCAGTGCTGCTGACCAGCCACAGGATCAGGGTTCTGTGCTGGAGAAATAGTAAAGCAAATCAGCTGCACTATGCTGGAAGCTGCTGATAAGGGATTTTATCTCCAGTAACACTTGCAGAGTTTATGAGATCCTGTAGGAAAATCAAGGAAATCTGTATCAGAATACATTATTTCTGGCAGAGAGGAATGTGAAAGGATTTACAGGATGAAGTGCCACTGCCTAAATGTATTTATTGCCATATCATTCATTAGGCTCAGTCTGCATTATTAATACAATACTGGACTATCACCTAGCTCACATTTATTTTTATCAAGTGGCTCCTTGGCCCAGTTGTCAGGGTATAAAGGAATGACAAGTCTTTAAAAAGAAGGTTCATGCTAAAACAAGAAGCAAATAAATGAAAACCAGTGTCATCATTATATCTAAAACAGACTTCCAGTGAAAATTAAAATATATTAATATTAGATGCTAAGTCACTTTTTAAAAGTCTAAATAAAGATTTCTTCTGAATTCTTTTTGCAGATACGGATTTTTGTCAGTCATCAGTCCCAGTAGTCCTTAGGATTATTATTTTTTAAAACTTGAAGAGTAATCCAATATATGGCTTTTAACAAAGGATTTCTGTTATGACCAATTTGAACTTTGACATTTTTTATTTTGTTTAAAATAAATTAAAATATAGTGTCATTCTTAGCACAAAACAGTACTTTAAATGTCTCAGAAAAAAATCAGCTCTGGTTTGAGAGTAGGTATAAGAGTTACTAGGGTGAAGGAAGCTTACATTTTCTGTAGCCAAAAAGGAAGACCAAACATTGTCTTAAAAACAAAATAGTCTTTTATCCTTAATTAATTACAGGAATCTGATTGCAATTGGAGTTTTCTGTTTCCCCAAAAAACTGTAGTGTAGGCTGTCACAGCTTGGATTCCTTGTCATTAAATTGCCAACATGCCTTAGTCCAGATCCCCCAGCATAGCTGCATATTTTAAAGAGTTTATGACAACTTAGATTGCTCTGGATTTTGTCAGGTTTTTTTTTTTTTTGGTTCAATGTAAAGTTGAATTTGTATGAGAAGGGTTTTTGTTTTGGTTTGGTTTGGTTTGTTGTTGTTTTTTTTTTTTCCAGACATATCAGGAAATTGTTTTTCCTTTTTCTATAGAAAATATTAATTTAATTTCATTCATACATTCCCTGCATGAATTGTAGTATTTAAACTGAAAAAATAAACACTCAGAAGTAATGCTTATTGGATTTGCAGTTGAAAAAATTCAGCAAAAAAATAAGAAAATATTTTTTTTAAAAGCTGTCTTTACTATGGCCAAAATGGATGTGAAATAAATTCACAACAAGGATGATCCATTAAAAAATATTTATTTCCTGCCTGAAGATAAAAGAAAGCAATAGCTTTTTACTAGTGTTTTATTGAGGTGCTTTAACACAGATTTCTCTGAGTTTGTTTTCATCCTTTTTTATATTGATCAGTTAGGAAACGGACTTGATTTTTCAGTAGGTGGGGGAATTTTCCTGTATTGAATTTCATTGCAAAAGTGTCTGTATTAATCTCTGCAACAATCTCCTGAGAATAAAGACATTTCCCAGTTATTTACTTGTGCAGTGAGAGAGAGAACTGATTTCAGTGATTAGTATAAGAAATGTGGCTTGGAACCTAGAGTTGCCAAAAAAAAAAAAAAATAAAGGCTTGACACCTTTCAATCTGCACTCTTGTTCCAACAGCCTGTTGCTTGGAAACATGAGTCAGGGGAGGAAATCATCTCGCTGTTGATGCAGGAGAAAATCCCTGTCTGTAGTCAGCCTGATTTTCAAAATCAAAAGAAGGCCTCAGATAAAAATTAAAAGCAAACAGAAGGTAAAAAGAAGTGATAGAGAGATCTGATGAATCTTGCTACAGTATGTTTGTTTTATGGAAGCAGCAGCAGAATTGTTCTTGGCTGTATAAAGGTGGTAGGATTAAGTTCTCTGTGACCTGTCATCAGCCTTAATCAGAGTCTCTGTGTTTCATCATGAGCTACTATCCAAATTTTCTGGAAACCATTAAGTTTAATCTGGACTGGTCTTTAGATAATATTTCTCATATAAGTCCACAAGATATATGGAAGTTCTAAGATCTGGTGACAGAGAATGAACTAGAATTTCTGGCAAATGTAACTGTGGTTTTATTTAAAGGTTTTATGTTGCATTTAAAATGTAGTGGGCCAAATGGGGTCTACTGACCTGCCAAAATTTTGTCATATATGAAACACAGAGACTTCTCATTCATCTGACAGCTTTACTGCTGAGGAATAAATTACTTTCTTGAAGAAGTGGATTTCAATCAACAGATCCATAAGTGACTACTGATTTTATTCTTGTTGATATTGGTAGAGTTGGGCTCAGGAAAGAATTGTAATTTCATTTCTTAGCATCTTTTGAAGCTTGAAAATTTCTCTTTCAGGGTAAGACTAACACACAAAAATCAAACCCTTCTTGAAGATTTTGGTGAAAATCATTTTGGTAAAATGTTGGTCTGGAAGTAATCTCAAATGAGGTGATGGTTCCCACGCTCCAGTGTTCTATCATAAACCTCAGTCTTATGAGCCCTTTTCTCCCCTCTCTCTTACTGCCAAGTCAGTCTGGCAGAATAGTGAGGAAACAGATTTGACTTCCAGAAACTAGTATTTTTCTGAGAAACTGGCAATAATCCACCTCTTTACAATGCTTTTAGATGGTTTTGTACTGACAGAAAAAAGCTTTGTAAATTACTTCTACAGGTGATAATTTTGTGGCCCATGAACATCTAAGTTGATTTCTGGAAGAATATTTTTTAATTTCTCTTTGCTCATATGGTCTACAGCTGTATCACTAAATGAAACAATTGAAGGAGAGATTTCTGTGTGCCAGAAATAAATTTTCTGTTGTAATGTCTTGGCATAGCTCTGGTGCTTGTACTCCCTCTCTTCAGTGGTTCCCAGACACACTTCAGGAGTCACGATGGAGCAGTGAGTGTTCCCAAAGGGCATTTTGGATGGAGTAACCTTATTTTGAGACTAGTAGTAAAGACATAAAATGTAATACTGTATTGGGTCTTGTGGGGGCTGAATATCAGGGTCTTTTACTTCTCCTAAGTCAAGAATTTTAACCTGCAGTAAATAATGCTTTCTCCCTCCTCACAGAAAAAATTTAAGACAACCTTTTAGATACTTAAATCCATTGTTCATGCAAACAAATCCTTTTTTTCTGTGCAAATGAAAAACTACCTTTTGTCATAGTGATAGCAAATTCTGTTGGAGAGATGAGAACATCTTGCTATTCTCTTAGAAATGATACAATAGAAATTACTCTGTAAAACTATTTCAAAAGAATGAAAGCTGGATGCTCAAACTTGGAAAATATATTCACTGCTATAAAGCAATAATGAAAGGATTCATGTATTAAAGTAGCAGTGTAAATTATATTGTGTAATGCAAAAAACTTGCAACTTAATATGAAACATTCCCACCTGTAACAATCTGTGACTTTTATCTAAGGCTGAATTTCTTGGTAATCAACCAGGTCTTCCTATTTTCCCACGTAATTACCTTGATTATTTTTTAAAGTCAACATAACACAGCCCACACATATTCTTTAGTTTCCTCAGGTTCTGCTGAGGGCAGGCTTTATTTATCAGTCTCTGTCAATGGGATTTTTTAAAAGCCCTGGATTACTTGCCATAGCATTCCTTAGGCTACTCAGTCTGTCCTTGGTGTAGGATTAATTTTGTCCAGAATTCTTGTGTTAGATCTTCAGTCTTCACAAAACCCTAGAGCTCCTCACAGCAAAAAGTGAGTAAAGTGCTGCTGTCTGTTCCACTATGCACAAGATGTCCCTGTGTGATCTGGGTGCTGGGACTGAATGTGCCCCTGCTGCTGGCATGGCCCTCTCTTGCTGTGCCCAGTCATTGTCATGACTCCCATGGCAGAGGGAACTCCTTACTGGAATCACAGCACTGGAGGACAGGGTCATAGCAGGTTTTCTTAAACCCTGACTAGTTCAACTGCAGTTGAACTTGAAGTTGACTCTAAATGTGACAGACATCCACCCTTAGGAAGGTCCCCATATTTCTTAATTACATAGTCTCTTTTTACCACTGAAACGCTGATAGTTCTTTATTTGGAATTTGAGATGTTCCATTAAGTGACTAACAAACTTTTGCTCACATTTTCAGATGCCTGGACTTAGCATCTCTCTTTGCCAGCATTGTCCATGGGTTTCTGAGGCATTGTCCTGACCTGCTTCATTTGTATCTGCAATTTTTTCTTGGGCTCCCTAGTGGCTCAGAGTGTTTTTTGTCTTTTTATCATGCTTTTATGAGGCTCTTCCAGGTTCAGCTCTTTGCCTTTTTGTCCCTCCTTATATTGGCAAGTATTTTCCTCTGCATGCTCTCCATGGAAACCGACCATGTGACAGGGAGATGCCCTTTGATTTATCAGTAGATGGGGTCGAGGGCCATCCTTCTGTGCCAGTGTATGGGGTGTTTTTTTAGTAGATCTGGTCACCATCTATGTGCATGGCTTGGACTTCCACAAGCATTTGAAAGTTTAGCCTGTGGCACCCAGTTGTATCCAAGAGAAACACAAATCAGGGCTGGGAGTGCTGAGGTCATTGAAGCAGGGACAGAGGACTCAGTTTTTGCTTCCTGATGCCATGGAGTCAGCAATTGACAATTCAGGTACCACAGTCTGAGAAGCTCTAAAGAAAAGAAGGGATGACAACTGTCATGTAGTTAGTGGGAAATGGTTTCTCCTTTGCTTGCTTTGGAGAAGTAATTTCTCTTGCAGTTGAGAATCCGTGGGGCTCTGAAACTGGTGCTGGCAAAAAAGCTCCTGTAATGCCCATTTTCTGTTTCCAGTGGTGTGTGTTTTTGATGATGAAAAATGGCTAAAAAATATTTATCACTTCTTCCAAAATAGGTTCCTGGGTTTATGATTGTGTTTACATAGATTGTAAGATCACACAAACACATGAGATCTTACAAATCCAGAAAGCATATTTTTGTTTCTTTTTACCAACCCATTCACAAAATTAAATTAGCTGTCTAATAGGCAAACAAACATGCTTGTGTTGCAAATTCCAAAACCCACCTCTTTCACAAATAATATAATCTTAACTGATTCCTTATCTGTAACATCACATTGATAAGATGCTGGTTTCTGCCATCCTCAGGATTAAATGCAGGGTTTCTCTTCTGACCTCTTGTGGGCTCTGTAAATCCTGAGCAAGCATTCAACATTGGATATAATTAATTTCAGAGCTGACCTGGGGTTTCCTGGATATACCTTTGATAAAGCTTGTTAAGGACATTACAGATGTCAGGCTTTTCTCATTGTCTCCAGCTGCCTGTGGTGTAGGGGGAAGCAGTACTCAGAGAGAGCCAGAGGGTTCCTATCAGTGTGGGATGGGAACTGTGATCAGCTTTCTGTGTTGGAGGAGAATATGTAGCCTGATTTCCATATTAGCAGTGAACATCTCTAATAGGCTTTGCAGCTTCCCCTTCACCCCTTACCATCAGTACTATTCAGTGCAACTTCTCTGATTTTGTGTATATACATGAAATTTTTTTTGGTAGTGCCTTCTTTTAGTCTAAAAAATTTTATTCAATACTGCCTCCATTGTTTTATTGTTCTCATTATGCTTCTGTTAATATTGTGTATATCTATTACAGCAGTGTTATATCATATAGTACTAGCTGTACTCTCTATGCAGTATTAACAGGGTACAAACAAGTGCACTAAAATATTATATATGTAAAATATGCTTTACAAAGTCATAAAAAGATATCCAAATCCACAAATTTGTATGTTGTTCCCTTCAAACCCCTTTTCCCATGACAAGCAGTATGTGGTTTCACAGTGGTTTTCCTTTTGCTTGACTGATTCCACGGGATGCTTCCCAACAGGCGAATTTCCCAAGGAGCAGCCAGTGCTGAGGAGGGGCTGTTCACTGTTCAGGAATTACTGCCACAAACAGGAAGCGTTTCATGCTTTCTATTCACAGTTACTTGAGGAGGGAAAGGACATGGGGCCCAGGGCAAGAGCTACTTTGTAATAGGGAAAGAAAGCTGACATGGCTTTTGGTTACACCAGTTCATTGTGTTCCCTGGGGAAAGCAGGCGTCAGTTAAGTCCATGGAATATTCAGCTGGAATAGACTGCCTGCTTAATGACAGATTGAATAAATTACATGGTTTCACTAAAAGTAAAGTCCTAATAAATAAGTGAATGTAATATCAATGCATGTGGATGGATACTGTTTCATTCAAAAAAGAAAAAAAAGCTTTTTTTTTTTTTTTACAAGGAAAAATACTGTTTAGGGTGAAAAGTAAAAGTTATATTTCACCATCTCTGGGTTACAGCAATGCTACATTATTTATGAGACAGCACCTCTGAAAGGTATGTTTAACTGCTTTAGCAGGTTCAGCCTTGATGGACCACACAAAGATAAGTACACAAAACTGTGCTGTTGCCCAGATCGTTTATTCTGCTCAAAATGCTTAAAATAGAAAGGCTGTTTAACAATAGATTGATGACTATTGAAAGTACATCTCCTCAATTGCTATATAAATGAAGAAATTACTTGAATCAGATTTCTAGTCACTTTTTCAAGAAGGTGCCAAAGCTTGCTGCCTTTCTGCTGAATTAGAGAAAGCTGTTACTTTTAGATAACTTCCTGTAATTTACCAGCAGGATCTGCTCAGTCACTGCTGCAGTCAGTGTTCTTTGCCTTTCTTTGTGGACAATGAAGCATTTCTCTTTCATGAGAAATGTTGAGCCTGGCATCAGCATGCAGTGATTGAGTTCTGAGTGCTTGAATTGTAATATCTTTCTTTTTTTTTTTTTTTTCTTTTTTTTTATTCTTTTTTTTTCCTCATCTCTTTTGCTTTTTTGTGTTTGTTTGTTTGTTTTTGGAGAAGATGGGAAATTCTTACGCTGGTCAGCTCAAGACAACACGGTTTGAGGAAGTGTTGCATAATTCTATTGAGGCCTCTCTCCGCTCAAACAACTTAGTTCCCAGACCAATCTTTTCTCAGTTGTATTTGGAAGCTGAACAGCAACTATCATCACTGGAAGGTAGGAAAAGAAATGGAATTTCTATTTCTGTCAAAGGCAATTCTGCTACTTGTTCAGCCATGGCTCAGCATACATGTTTTAAATCATAATATGGATAAACATATTTTTATTTGGATTTTTTTATGATCTGCGGATATATATGTATTAGAATTGGATTAAAAATATAAAATGCACTGTGTTTTATTTTGACAAAATTAAGCCACTTGCTCAGATTCATCTGTACACATAAATTGAAGTTCTAGGAATTTTCCATTACATTTGTGAGAAGTCTTTGGAGATTTGGATCATAAATCTGTTATCCTATAATTTATTATATACTGCTCAAAGTCACACAGAAAACCCATAATAGATTTATAAAACATGTATGCTAAGACTGATTTTCAATGTGCATAAATACAGCAGAAATATTTTTTAGCTTTTGAGATGGTTTATAATTACTTCAGGCATAGTATTTATAGTCATCCTGTGGTTGCAAAGGTAAAATTTAGGATGTGTACTTTCACAAATCCGGCACAAGTTGATATTTAACAAATGGGATTTCTCACTGAATTTGTGTGTGTTTACAGAAGCCTGCTTTCTCACTAATGTAGTTTAAATTAACTGTATGGATCTGCTAAACAAGCCCATGATGCAGTTTGGTGTTTGGTGTTACTTGTAGTGGTCTCATGGTTTCCAATGACTTTACTGGTGTGTGCATAACATTGGCATGGTGGTGGAGGGTTATGTTTAATAATTTGATTATTCAGTCATTTCTGTCAAGAGAGTGGAGTTTCATGTCTTTTATCCACATCTAGTTTCCCTGTCATACTTTGCTGCTGTTACAGTGAGAAATGCATAAAGGTCCACAGTAACAGACATATACACACACAAAATCAGGCCAAGGAGCAGTAACAGATAAAAGTATCTTGCACAGAATAAAGTCTTTGTTATTGCCTCACAGTGACAGTTGTGAATATTTCTTGAAAAAAAAATCTGCTCACACATCATTAGTAATTTTTTTTTTTTGCTACTATAGGACAAAATAATGAATATATATTAATTGTTTAAATATATATGCTGTTTATTTCCAGCACAAAGTGATCCTTCTATCAAACCCTTCCATAAGAATTTAATAAACGTCCATGGTAGCTGTGATGTCACAAAACTGATTATGACATCAGTTGAGAAAGATAGCACAGGAGCAGATGCATTGTTCAGGAACAGAAGTGCAATTTCACACTTCTGTAGTTAGTTTCTTTCTTTCTTTCAAGACTTTCAAAGAACTTTGCAAACCTTGAGGAGCTGATTCTGTGTTCGTTGTAGTTAATGGAAACAGAATTGAAGTGTAATTAAAAGTCTCATAACAGCGTGGCAGAGAGCATTCCTTTCATGAAAGTTTCAGACAAGGGGAACTCTGAAGTGACCTATAATAGAGTGACTCTTACGTTGTTCCTTAGGTGGAAGAGGTCTTCAAGCTGCTCTTACATAATGCAGCCTTGTCAGAAATTGAATCTTCCACTTCTAGCTGCATGAAGCCCTATGCTCTGAGGGCCAGGAGGCTCCTGAATCACAGAGACATCCTAGGGGGCTTGTGCAATGCTAATGAAACCCTATACAGGTGGCAGCAGCTCATGCTCAAGTGCTCTCTCTTTTACTTTTTCCATGTTTGAACTGAAAATGCTGTAGCTCTCTTATTTCTTAGTCTCCACTTCCATTTTCCATTTCTTTCTTAAATCACCTGTTATGGTTGAACAGACCCCACAGTTTACCTTTGTCCAAAAGGGAAATAAAATATATCCTGTTCTTTTCGTCTATCCATACATTCCCATCTTCTCCCTTTTCATGAATTTTGCCATCTTTTGGATCTTCCGTTGTGCTAATTTAATACATAAACCCAGCAAAAATAAAAGAGGAAATCTGTGGTCATGTTTTTTTCCTTAGTTGGATTTTTTGCGGTTTGGCAAGCTGGGATGGCTCAGCAGAGGTTCCATTAAATGTCAGAGCTGGCACAAAGAGGGAGGGAAGGAAGGAAGGAAGGAAGGAAGGAAGGAAGGAAGGAAGGAAGGAAGGAAGGAAGGAAGGAAGGAAGGAAGGAAGGAAGGAAGGAAGGAAGGAAGGAAGGAAGGAAGGAAGGAAGGAAGGAAGGAAGGAAGGAAGGAAGGAAGGAAGGAAGGAAGGAAGGAAGGAAGGAAGGAAGGAAGGAAGGAAGGAAGGAAGGAAGGAAGGAAGGAAGGAAGGAAGGAAGGAAGGAAGGAAGGAAGGAAGGAAGGAAGGAAGGAAGGAAGGAAGGAAGGAAGGAATTTCTTGTCTTGGAGCTGGGGGAAGGAATGGAGAGACAGATTCAGCCTTTTTGCATTACATTTGGATATTAGTCAAGTTATGTCATAACACATAACTTACCCTTTGCTTAAATAGCATAGATGAAGGGTTTCACTTTTCCCTTCATTCAGTTGCAGCATTTTTGTCTTTAGACAGTGCCCTTAAAATAGTTGTGTTTAGTGTTCTGTTCTTAGTTGTGTGCACCACACAACTGGAGCTTAATGTTCAGAGTTCAAAAGTAAACATACCCTTCAAATCCTCTTCTAGATTGGACTGTAAATCTTAATAACCTTGACAGATAAATCCTCAGACTCCAGATTTACTTTCTCCTCCCTAGCTCTCATTTATCCTATAGTAGTTTTCTAGATGATTGTACAATAATTTGTCAAAAAGTAAAAGGATATTCTGAGGAGGGTCATAGGAAAGAAAAGAGAAATGCTTAATGATATCCTGTGGGATTCTGAGTACCTGATCTGAAGTCAAATGAAGCAAAGAGTTGGCACTGGGCTTTGGAGGATGACTGCACTGCTTCATTGTTTTTCTGTTTCAAGACTAAAACATGGATCAACAGAGTTATGTCAGTGCCTAACTGCTCTTTTACTTGCCCAAGTACAAGCAGCTATTCAGCTTCCTACTGGTCTTCAAGGAGCTGCAGCCCTTCACCACCCAGTTTTGCCAGTGGGAGCTCTTGTGTTTGCTGCAGGCATGGCCCTACAGACTGCTAGAAGCCTACAAACCCAAGACACAAACCCCATTGGGTTCATTTAGTACTCGTGCACTGTCTCTCTTGCATGTAAAATGTTCCTCAGTCCTGTCTGTGGAAGTGTTTTCCCCGTTCTCCAGTTAATTGCTCTCCTCTCCTTGCCACAATTTGTCCCGTTTGCCAGGAGCGTGTCTGAGCCATTGGTCAGTATGGTCAGTTTTGCTGGAGCTGCTGAATCTTGCATGAAAAAACCATTGTCCTTTGGGTGGAGAGAAGAGGCAGTCTCTAGCTGAAGGGGTGAAACACACAGCAATAAGACCCCCTAAAACACCTAACACAGTCTAAAAATTGAAGCTTACATCATGTATTCCTCTCCAGCATTCAGTACTGCCTCCACAGTGCTTCCTGGACTAGCACAGTCTGAGCACAGGCTGATGTGAACAATCTTCCTGAACATCTGCCTTTCCTTGTCACTGTACAGGGAGTGCTGGTGCATTACTTGCAGCTCTGGATTCTGGTAGGAGACAGACAGGCTGAGAATTAGGTGTTCTTGTCGTGGCATCATCTGTGGTGAAACTAGTTTCTAGCAGGAACTGTTTTTTCACTGTCCTGTACAAAACCAAGGACATGGTCAATACCTAATTAATAAATTCTGTACTTGGACTGTAGCCAGGACATTCTAAAGTGCCAAGGAGTAATGAGTTTAGGTTTTATTGGCTGTTAATATTATAAACAAAGGATACGGTTACGCTGTTTTGATCAGCAAGAGTTCAAGCATTAGAAGCTAGTCCCCTAAAAATTCTGCACTTGTTTTAAAATAATGTGATTAAAAAAATTAATAAGTTGATTCTTCTTTTTATTTATCCTTTAGGGTGTTTTACTTTCTCAGGTGAAGTTGAGTCATGCTTTTGAACTTCTTTTGCATAGGAACTAACATCTTTATTTTCTTGCTGAAAGACATTCTATCATAAGCATGACTGGAAGTTGGAACTTTAAGGAGTAACAACTATCAAGAGTTGGCAACAGTAAAGTCATTGTCAAGAGAAGAGAATCCAGTTTGCAGTAATACTTTCTGTAACTGGGTCACCCTGTTCACTCACTGATTTGTTGCCAGCATTTTCAGTTGTCCAAGTCATTTATGCTATGATAATTTGCAGCAGGCAACAGAGCAGATAATGAGGAAGAAGAAGAAGAAGAGGAGGAAGAAGAAGGCTCAGAATCAAGTAGTCCTCCTGTTTCTTACCAGGTGAAGCCTCCCCCAGAAGGATGTTGCACTACTGATGGTAAGAGTACAAACCATGCTGTTAGAAGCATTTGCCCTACTGAAAAGGGTAGAATTTGGGCTATTTCCCCTATAATTTGTCATAATGAGATAATCTATATGATATAAAATTCCTAAAAATATCAGTCAGATAAAGCCGGATGGCTCTCAGTTGCTCTTCTATTTGGCAGGGTCTTTGTTCAGTGTCAGATAAGCATTTGTGTTGTAATTCCTGTCACAAGGACAGAACTATTGTTCTCTTAGGCAACATAGCCTTTAAATTGTTGAGTTTGCAGGCATAGCATTTGCTAAAATGAGTGTGATAATTCTTATTGCTGTATCACCACTCTTTCCTCTCTAAAGTGTATCTTATTCCATGAAGCTCTAAAAAATATCTGAAAACCCAGGAAAATCTGGTGAAATTTACCAGATTTTGAGAACTATTTTCTCCCTTTTTGAATGTCTGACCTAAGTTATGATGATAGTGATGAGTCCTGTAAATACATAGGTTACCAACTGCCACCAAGAGAAACTTCATTGTGCATTTTCAAATTTGTGTTTGTTTATGACTGACCAAAACAAGGGAACAACATTATCTTTTAGTATGCCCCTGATCTTAGAAGGTAAGACTTTGGTTTTCATTAAAAATACAGGAAGTCCTTTAACAAAGACAAATGTGAGCAGGAAACAAAAACATCTTGTCAACTTAAGATAAGTTGAATGGATTTTTTTTTCCTAGGTTTCTGCCAAGCTGGTAAAGATTTGAGGCTGGTTTCAATTTCTAATGAACATATTGAGGTGCCATCTGGATTTTTACTTGTTGGTGCAAAGTCACCAAATTTACCTGATCACCTGTTGGTGTGTGCTGTGGATAAAAGATTCCTGCCGGATGACAACGGGCGCAATGCTCTGTTGGGTAAGTGCCTGCCTGCAGTAAGTGGATTCTTCTGTGGCTTCAATTAACAGCTAATTGGGTTTTTTTTTGAGTTCAGCAGATCTTATTTCTATTCCACATCTACAGTAATGCTCACAGGTCATGCAGAAGATTACAAGTCAGAGCTGGCTGTGTTTACTTTGGAAAGATACAGAGTGAGCCACTTCATTAGAGATCACCTTCTGTCTGTCAGTCCAAGGCTAAAGTCATTATTTGACTGCTGCGTGTTCTAGGTGCTGGAACTGCACATCTGGGAACTGGAGTGGTTGAACTGCTGCCTGTGTCTATTGTAGCTTTCCAAATACGGATGTGTACGGACTGTAGGCATGTCAAGTGAAATTTCAGGCTCTTATATACATATAAACAGTTTAACGATAGTTTAGACTACAAAAAATAATGACCAGTTCAATTTACCTCTTTGAGATAGGGATAATATTCTCCACTGTGTTTGAACAATAGCCTGGGTTCTGTTCCTGACCTATGATTTCTTGCTATCATCATAATTTAATTAAATAGGAGTGATTATATGTTGAAATTTTTCCTACGCATGCACTCAGTTAACACTATGTGTTTGAAAAATACTCTTAGGAGGATGCTTCAATTTATTGTGTTTAATCTACCTAAAAGTTTAATTTCTGACATAAAAATAGATCCTTCTTCTGACATAAAAATAGATCCTTCTATATATTTTTATCGTAGTCTTTCTGATTGCCATTAACTTCTTTCAAATCAAGCCAAATAGGGAAAATCTGAAATCATGTGAATTACTTAAATTAATATTAATGTTATTAAAATGGAATATTTTTTTATATTGGGAAAGGTGGTGCATAATTGGAGGGGGAACTCATTTTTCAATCAGACACTCTCAGGTATGTGTATATTGTTTTCAGAGTTCGCCATTAAAATGATGCATCATATATTTGTGCACCAGCCTGAGCTTTGAATAGCAAAAGGGAAATATTTCCCAATAATTTTAAGAGGTTTCTTTAACAAACACTGAGGGATATGACATGAACTCAATTGTTATCTCAGTTTGAGCAGCTCTTCAAGACATTTGGGTTGACAGTGGAGTGTGAAGGTGCATAATGTGATCCTATGTACAGTAATTTCTTTTCCTATGTGATCTTGTAGAGTTGGATTGGTCACAGTGCATTTGACCAGTGATTGTAAAAGAATTAGGAGGGTTGTAAATCAGCCGCGTGTTGTCATTTTAAAGATAAAGACAGGAATGTTGTACCACTCAAGTCATTCACTGCTAGCACTATTAACAGCTTAAGCTCCTTAGGCTGTTAGCAGAGAGGAAGTAGTGTATTTGTTAATTGCGTGCTAAACAAGAACAGAAAAAGGCAACAGGAACATAATTGGGAGGGTTTTATGCTACTAGCATCCTCAGTTTGCTTATTTAATACATTTTAGTTTCCTGAAACCATTTAAATGCTTATTTTTGACTGTTGTTATACACTTAAACCCCAGTGAAGCACATTCTTTGGCAGAGAATTCTAGTAACTCTGTAGTATGACTTTTATGTATTCTACAACAAGCTCAAATGCAAAAGAGCTTACATACTTTAAGATCTGAAGTCTTCATCTGGAAGGTAGAGATAAAATAATGTTCCTGGTCCCTCATATAATGAAAAGAATTATGTATCATAATACATAATTTAATCAAAAAATGCTAACATGAGGATAGTATACCATTTGTACAATAGGTTATACTGGATATAAACAATTCTTTGATTCAGGTTTTCATATCCCAGTGCAAGTCAAATCAGGGGAAGTAAAATTAGAAGTAGCCATGAGTAGTCTCATGGTTTTGGACACATAGTGGGATACAAACCAGAACCATCATTGCTCTAAATAATCTTTAAATGTAGCACAGTGACCTCTGTCAGGCAGTAGATTCAAACTGAAAACACGCCATATGAAGAAGAGAAATTATTTAGTGTCTTGCTTTTCAAGACAGCATAGAAGCCTTATTTTTTGGTATTCTGACTTCTGTCAAACAAGTTGGCATTTTGAAACAGCATGGAAAGTGGTCCCTTCAAGCCTTTGTAAGTTTAGAGGGAAATTGAACTGGATTCATTTTCAATTGAAATGAGCTGTCATGAGTCACAGTATATATCCCACACTTTTAGTAAGGCTTGTTGGTGATACAGACGCAGGATTTGTAACCCTTCAGCCTCACTTATTTTATTTTCCTTTTCCCCAATTTAATGTTTTTACTCTTAATATACTGTACTTTAGTAAGGCAGCTGTTCCTCAGTACTGTCAATTTTTTTCAAAGAGTTTATTTAAAGAGAGAAGACACCAATGAGTAACCCAACATTTCCTGGTTTCTTATGGTCTGCTGCACGTGTTTGTGAGGCTGCCTGTGGATTGTACAAAAAGACCAGAAGAAAGCAGGAAATGTCTCAATAGTTTCAGGGACAGATTTTGACTTTAGATCTTGCTCCCATTTGGGACTGTTGATATTGCTCTGAGGCATGTGCCATTTTATTGATAATGCTACCACATTGTTCCACCATCCAGGCAGCTGTGCTTGTGATTTGTAAGTTATTTCTGTTGGAGGTGGTTTTGTTTTTAGTTTTTACAATTGATGTATTATTCCATAGGAAGAAAACCTTAGCAGTTTCTGGAAAAGACTATATTTTTGACAATGAAAATGTCTCTAGGCATGTTCCTCATCTGACTCTGTTAATCTTGTTAGATCACAGGTTTAACTGCTTTGCAAAGCAGTTACAGGTTTTGCCTTTAGGAAGCTGTTTCTTGAGTTTTGTGCTGTCTAAAGGAATGTTTAGACAGAGTAAATGATCTGTGATAGTGAGATATTTATTGCTTCCTAATTAAAGCAGCAAACATGTATCACTCCCAAAGGTATTTTTTCCCTTCTTGTTTTGTTTTTTTTTTACCCTAGTTCTTGCTATCCAGGGGTGTCTCTCATGATAAACAAAGCAGCTATTCACCCATCATCTTCCAAAAGACCAAACAGCTGCCTACTTTCCTATCACGGAACAAGAAATCTTTTCTTTTTTTTTTTTCCCTGTAGGTCTCTGAGGTCAGAGTGACAGAGGAAAAGATTAGTTTGCTTGCACTGTAAGCTGTATGTAAGATGAAAACATTGTAGTATAAAATATTGTGACTGCTTCTTATAAATATGCAATGATCTGTTGGGCTTTTGTAACAGGACTGACTTTCCATACAATAGAGCTCTCCAGCTTGACCATATTGATTTTATTCATTTTTTAAACTTAGGACTTCAGTCTTCAAATGGAGTGGTACTGAGTAGGTGGGAAAACCATGGAGCATTGTCAGTGTTTGAGTGCCTTTTTCTGTGAGTAAAACTGAAAAGAACAAACACTTGTGGTGAAAAGTTGCAAATACAATCATTCTTTGTTTAAGCAAGCTGCAAACTTTCCACCAAAATATTAATGTTAATTAAAAGCCTGTTACCCATTTAAAAGAAGAACGTTTTCTGCTACTTTATGAAAGATTTGACTATGAAATATCAAGTGGATGTCCTTCCATTCTGAGCACCTCTCTTTATCCCTACACAGGCTCACTGTTGATCCAATGAACCATTTTATCAGTGAGAGGCTAGGTCAGGTTTCATAACCTTTTGGTGCAAGGTCCTTCTTCAGAGCACAAGGTCCCTGCTGTGGAAGAGCTTTTTAAATTATGGACAATTGATTATTGTGATGTGAGCAAATTCAAGCAAATGCATATGACAAATCACAGATGCAATCAAATACCTTCTGATTAAACAAACTTCAGAGGGGAGCAGCCTTTAGTCACAACTGAGCTGAGTTCGGTGTGAACCAATGACCGAAAGGTGAAAGGCTTTTAGCCCCTAAACTCCAGGCATTGATTTCTAATTCTCCTGTGAAATCAATCCCATGACATAGATATATTGGGTCACCTTATGGCTGACCCACGTCCCCTGACCTTTGTGCTCTCTATAATGTATGGAAGAATATTTAATGCAGCATGTTTATGAAACAAGCTGTCCCCCTGCCAGCTGCTGCCTTGGGCCATGGCATGAACAGGGCATTCAGAGGAGGATGATGAAATGTTTGGGTTCTCAGTGTTACTCAATCTGCCACATAAAATGCTCTGAGCAGGGGTGGCAGAGCCCTGCAGTGAGAAATGACTGAACAGCATTTTATTGCACTGGAGCTATAAGAGCACGCTGTGTTCTAGCTGTGGTTTCAGGGCTGAGCTGCATTAATGAAGTGATTTCACCAAAGAGTGTCAGTCCCAGGGAATGGATGGAAAAGGGCGTGGCAGGAGCTTGCAAGAAAGGACTGAGTCTCGCTCAGAGGGGCTGGAGAAACTTGACATGAGAGATGATAATTTAACTTAAAGGAAAATTTAAAAATAAACTTATAAAATATCCTTGAAAAGCCTTTCAAAACAAGTGGACAATTTAGATCTGTTTAGTCTTTACTAGGACTCACCTTATGCTATATACAGTGTACATTAATTTTCCAGTAGATGCTGCAGAGTTAAGAATAGGTGATAAGGGCAAAAGTTTTTTTTTTCAGGTAGAAGTTATTGCTAAAGTTGCTTTGGGCAGATGTAATTTACAGAAGTGATCTGAAAATCTGAAGTCCTAATGACAAGATTTTGTGTCTGCTGTCCAACTTGGATTGAACAAATACTTCAACATATGGCTTTGTCAAGTTGCTTTGTCAAGACACTCCCAGCAAAATGATAAAATCTAAAATGTGTACTTCTGGAAAAAAACAAAGAGTAAATTTGAAAACGTGTGTGGTCTTTTAGGTGGCAACCAGGCAAAAATTGCAGTGCTGCTGCTGTGATGCTCTGTGTGCTGCCACATAGGAAAGTTTTCATTTACTAGCAAAAGTATTTTTGATGATTTCTTAATTAGCATAAAATGCATGCCAACTCTACAGCTTTTGCCACATCCGTTCTAATTTTGTTTCCTTTTGTTGTTGCTTTTATTGCAGCTACTCAAGGCTGTGTGATGTTAGACAGATGCTTTTGTGCTGACTGATATAACACAGAGGATTCTGCAGAGTCATGACTTGTCCTGATTTTATGAGTCACAATGACTTTTATCATCCTACTGACTAGGATCAGAGAGATAATAGGGAGCTTTCAATGGTTGTTAGCCACTTGTTCCCATGGATACCAGACCAATCTCCACATCAACTTTAGTTTTTAATAAATTCTTCTGAACCTTTTGAAAACTAATGAAAGTGCTCAGGTTGAAAACCAAGCAACAGGTGTTTACAGAGAATTATGTTTTAGTGCTTGTACTTTACAGAAAGAAAAAAGCATTGAACATTAGTTTGTAAATTTAATTTGTTTGAGATATGTGATGGAAATAATAAATTTCATAAATGTCTCTTAATTTAATTTACCATATTACTGATCCTTTATTCCAGTTTTTTTCTTCTCAATGGTATTGTCCACCCTATGTGTAATACATTTCCTTTATTTTTACCTTGTTTCAATTCACTGAATAGACCCTTTTCATTTAAATTCCTATTATTACACATAAAAATGTACATTATATGATTAAAATTAAAGAAAAGGTCATACTTCAGGTCATGTGTATGACAAAATTTCCATGGGCAAGATTATCTCTTAATTGCTCAGTATAGGATGACAATAATAATAATAATGACAATAATATCAATAAGTATTTTCAGATAGTTTCATTAGTCTGATGAGGATTAAAATGTCTTAAGAAATACTTTGTAAAATGGACAAAAGAAAGAAGAATCTTAAGGCAGCTGTGTGAGCAGTGCCCTTTATTTAGGATGCTAATGACATCAGCACCATGAGCCCCTTGTTGAGGCCCAAGCTGTGTATCTCAGAATAGAGGAAATGGCAGTATCCCTGGAAATGCCCCATCAAGCCTGAGTACAAAAAGCTTTACGGGGAAGGACTGTGTCTCTGTTGTGTCTATAAACTTGCAGACACTTTGTTCCTGTAATCATAAATAGTTTCAACTGCTGTGAAGTGCTGACACAGTCCAGCCATAATTTGACAAAGCTGTTTTAAATTAATAGCCCAGGAATGCTTTAGTATTTTCTCCTCTTTAAAACAGTGTCTGTAGTAGGAACTTGGTACTTTAATATGTTTAGATCTATCTAAATATAGTAGGTTAAATATACTTAATTTCTAGAGACTTAATTGCATGTTTCGTTGAACTGAGTGAAGTGAAATTCAGTGGCATTGAATGATATGTCAATGAAAACTGAAAGAGAAGTGAAGCATGTACGTGCTGTGGTGCTGAATAGGGCTGGGGTTAAGCAATTGACTCAGTGCTCTTCAGTCAGAAACTGTTCACAGGTAGGTAATAAATAGGAATTGTGATCTTTTTCTAGGGGAGAAAATTAAAAATATGGCCCATATTTTTATTTTTTAAAGGTGGGGCTGTGTTTTTGCAGTCTGTTATTTGAAACAAAATACAGTTTCTGTACAAAGTGCAAATATGTTTTTTAAGGAAAACGGTAATAAAAATTTTCACTATGAAGAAAAACCAACCAAAACCCCAACACCTAAATACAGCCTTTCCTCTGGAAAGAGTCATGTTTTAATGTTATTAACAGTGACCCACCTATCTCACTGGATTATGTGTATTGTTTATTTTATCAGGCTTCTCTGGCAATTGTGTTGGCTGTGGCAAGAAGGGTTTCTGCTACTTTACAGAATTCTCAAATCACATTAATCTTAAACTGACCACTCAGCCCAAGAAACAGAAACACTTAAAGTATTATCTGGTCAGGAATGCACAGGGAGCTCTGACCAAAGGATCTGTAATCTGCTGGAAAGGCGCAGGTAAGATAATGAAGCTGTCTTCCTCAAGCTCTGGTTTTCATCATCCAAGCTTAGCTATCACGGCGACTGGCGTCTGTGTAAAGCCTAAGAGAGACCATTTGAAAGGCTCTCTACAGCCAGGTGGCTGCTGGAGCAGCTGTAAAAGCCATTGTCTGACCTAATATGAGCCTGGCATGTCTGAAGATGTTGGTTCCTTCATTCCAAGTGCTGTAGCCCCTGAGCAATTCATGTGTGAAATTATCAGAAAGAGAAAGAAAGTTCTTTTTTTTTTTTGTACAGAGTTCAGAGGCCGGCAGTCTTCAACCAGTACCTGCTCAAGCACCTTGTTCCAATTGCCAGAAAGCTCGGGCCTCTCAGGAAGCACCTCCAGTGAGCCTCTGCCACCTGCAAACCCCAGTGCTCCAGCTGGGACTCAGCAAACAGGTACCTCTTGGGAGGAAAACACGCCGGGGTTCCACTTCCACTTAACTCCTCTGTGCATGTGTATTTGGGTACTTGTACTTGTGTGAAAGCAAAGACAAACAAACAAGTAAGCACATTGCCTCATAAAACAAGTTGAATAGAATTAGAGATCTGTTACAAACAAAGAAAGCAATTACAGTTTGAAGGCTTCTCGCTGTCCATTTTCTCACACCAGGTTTATGTATAAAAGGTTAGCAAATAGTAAGTAGGTGTTCTGCAGCTTACTCACAGTTGAACCAAACCAGAATGTTCTAAAAAGGCCTTATTTCTGAAGTGTTTTTCTAGCTGTCACTTGTCTGGTCATAAATGACAACTGTTACAGGATCCAGTGTAATTTTAGCTTTTTTTGGTCTGATCCAGTCTATTTTATGCTATGACCAGAGACCTTTTCAAAACAGACATTATATGGGCATCAGCTCAAAAGCTTGTGAATTTTTTCTTCTGCTGAGAAAAGTGACTTTAATATTAAAAAACAAACTAATGGTCAGTATCTGTAACTTTCTTTGTATTAAAAATTCTTTTTGCGACCTTTACTTTTCCATTAACTTGACATAAATGAAAGGTGATAGATGACAGAGGCTAGAGTGAGCTCTCTGAGCTTCTTCATAATGAAAACAGCTCTTTAGTGTCTTGTGGGTATTACAGGTTTTTCCTGGGTTTTTACACAGGGGAGCTGAAGCACATCTGTGGTGGTTATATTCTGTATATTCTCTGTGTGAGATAGAAGCCTGTTAGTCATGATCTGGAATACTGATGCCCTTCCAGAAGAAATCATCAATCTCTTTATGATAACAGATTGACTTTTTTTTTTCTCAGATTTTACAAAAAAGCTACATTAATTACAAACATATTAGGCTTGAGAACGCCTCCCCCCCCCCTCCTTTTTTTTTTAATTGCAGCACAGTTCAAAAAATCTTAGAGAAAGATTGGGATGGAGGTGAATTTTAAACATCTCTCTTCTGCCTGGTTCTTGAGTAAACTTTCTGTAAGAGCCAGGGTCATGCAAAGAAGCTACAGCTTCTAACATATGCATTTTATTGAAGAATCAGATTTTGCCCAGGCACTTAATTGGGAGTAGGAGGTCAGAAGTGGATTGTTTCATTCAGCATTGTATTCACTCTTGAGCAGATCCCAATGGCTCTGTTAAAGTAAATGATGAGATTATTGGTTTGTTGTATCAGCTGAGGATCTTGACCCAGAAATGTTTAATGTGAACACTTTGGGGTTTTTTTCTTGTCAGCTGCAGCCGTAGATCACATCCCCTCAACAGCTGCATTCAGCTCAGCAGTTTATAATGGCAAGGAATCACCTAAACAACAGCTGATGAAAAATAACCTGTCTGCTCTGACAAGACCTTCAGTGTTAGGTATTTGTATGGATTTATTGTTTCATAACCCTAAACTCTACGTTAATAACAGCAGCATCAAACAAATTAAATCATGATTGTAATTTCCTGAATGAATAGAAATTACCATTCCCTACCAAGTCCTTTCTGACCCCAATACTGTTTTCTGTATTAATTTCCAGGAAAAAAAAAATCTTCAGATGTTTTCAGCCACAGTTACAGTTCATAATATTGACTGGATGTTTTCCTCATATTTACAGTTTATTAATTTAATAGAGACGCAGACCAGATTCTGAATCGAGGTTCTTAAAGAATGTGTCAGTTTGCATCAATTTCACCAACAGATTTTGTGAAGGGAATTAAGAAATATTTATAAGTAATCACCCATAGGATCATTCCTATTGCAGTTCCTATTGAACTGTTGCAGTTCACCTTGGGATGGAGAGCTAGACTTTGGCAACAAGCTCCAGATTCAATAAACTGTGCTCACTGTAGCATTATTATCATGATTTTTGTTAATTGTTTTCTGTCACAAACTGTGTCACTGGCTTGTTTAAGGAGGAAAATTAGTTTTCACTATGGCTAGAAGCAAACTGTAGCTCTATTTTTTAATAAGTCTTCCCAAGTTTCCCTGCTGGTATCACAGACAAATTCTCCATCTCTGCCCATTCAGGTTCTTAATCTCTTTTTCCATGCATCAGCACATTATTGCTAATTCATTTCAGAAGGATTTATTTCACATATCAACATATATGAACGAAAGAGCACAGCATTATCAAATAAAAAAATCCCTTGTCTTGCTCTAAGTATCTTGTGACTTTGTCCCAGTGCAGTTCCAGGAAACCAAGTGAAAGGATGAGCAGCAAAATGGCCAAAGGCTGCCCTCGCGTGGTAAAAGCGTAAGGGACAAAGTCAGTAGAAATCCGTGTGTGAGGGTCTGCAAGAGAACAATCTTCTTCTAGATCTGAAGGCGTCGGGTTTATCTTTAATTTTAATAAATTTTTCAAAATTAAACCCATACGTTTTGTATTAAATTCTTATATTGCCTCAGTTTTATGTGGGACTAACTATCCTGCCAGGAGATACAGGCTTGTTATGACCTCAGTGTAGTCATGTCCAGAAACAGAAATAGCTCAATCCTGCAAATTCCTGAGCAATTCCTGGAGGACTATTGACTTAGAATAATTGGAAATACTTGATGTTAGTGGAAGCTCATCATTCTAGGAGTTTGCAGGAGTGCACAAGGAGACTCAAGAAAATGATGAAAGAAAATTAAAGAAGTTAGTCATCAGGAGAGATGACTCCTAGAGAAACTGTGAGAAAGTTATTTTCACAGAAAAAAAAAGTTGAAACTATTCATCTGTAGGAGGAAGGTGTAGAAGTAGTTTGACACGAGTTAATATGGAACGACATAAAACCGAAGATGGAATCAGCAGGAAGTGGCAAAAATCCTGTAAATGGGGAAATTGTTGAAAAGAACTCAGATGTCTATTACTATTACTCTGAAACCCTTGGGAATATTATTTGTTAGCAAGTTATATGTAACACTGTGTCATGTGTTCAGAAATAAAAGGAGCAAAATGCCTACAGTCTTGACTTCAAAATGTTAGTACATTTAGGGATTCTTAGTATGTCTCTGTACTTATACTGTATTTTTCTTAGTAGAGAGAAAGCATTGGTATAAGATAAGGAAAATCTGGATAATTAGCAGTTCTCTGCACTAGAAATTTCCAAGAAATTTAACCAGGATGCAACAAAGTAAAATAAACCACACAAAATTATTATATTCATAGACTTGACCTTTTCTACTACCATACTTGCTGAATACATTAAGTCAGTCAAAACATACTGAATTACCATGCACAAACCTGTATATGTTTTATTCTTATATTCCTCTGAAACATTTAGGCACATTAACAAATTCAGGGCCTCCAAAAAAGCGCCATAAAGGTTGGTCGCCAGAATCTCCATCATCCACTGAAACTTGGAACTTGCAGCTCAATCCACAGGCTTCAAACAGAATTAAAAATGGTAAGCTATACCCAAAGGAATGATTTTGTCTCATTATTCAGAAAATAATGGGCGGAAGGAGGCATTATTTTAAAGACACATGCAGATTCATATGAGAGGTTTCTCTGTGCTCACCTAGATGCTTTATTTCCATTGATTTGTTTTTAAGGCTCTGAGCCTAACTCTCCTTAGGTTCCAGTCACTGAATCATTAACAAATCCCAGCAGATGCCTGGGTCCATTTTTAGACACCAAAATGCCTTTGGAATATTAAAATTAGTATAATAACTTGGGTCCATAATAGCAGTACCATTCATTGTTTCAATTATTTGTCATAATATTTGTGGCACTTGGATTACATAGTCTAGATACAGACGAGAGTGACATGCAGTAAAACAAACCCAGTTTCCCCAAAATGTTTTCTTCTAATGTACTATTTTTTATATCAAAATTACCATGAAAAAGTTATGCTTGAGCAAACATTGAATCGTGTTTTTTTTTTTTCTTTCTTCTTATAGCAATAAAAACTGTTTAGAATGAGTAAAACTAAATATATCACATAGAGCTCACAAATCATAACTACAACATCTAATCACAACTACACAATATCACATAGGTCTCTCTATTTACGCATTCCTACCTAAAAATGTTTATTTATAAACATTTCAAAATCTTTAGATGCATGTGTGATGTCCAATGTTGCAGTGACATAATCAGTCCTCCAAGAAACTTGGCATAATAGTGTGCGTTGTAGTAACAGGTCATGAGCTGTTTGATGGAGCCACAAAAAGCAGTTAATACTGATAGCAAATGTGGGTATGAGATGAAGCTGAACAACTTCTCTTTGAGGAAATCCTTACCAGACCTAACTCCAGTAATAATATGTCTGAAATCTCAGATGGAGGAAGCCTGTCATCTTTGCCACATTCTGCTTTGGTGGGACCAGCCTCCTCTCCAATGGTGGGCTCAGGAGAACCAGTCTCAGTTCCTGACAACTTGCTGAAAATCTGTAAAGCAAAACCAGTTATTTTTAAAGGTAAATCCCCCAACCCCACAACAAGACATCTTTTTTTTTTTTTTTGCAAGAGATGTAAAGATATATCCCACTCCTAAACACTGTAACACTATCCATTTTAAGAGTCTGACTATTAAAACTGTTTAATGTACATATGAAAAATGACAAAATTAACGTGATGTGTACATACATTTATTTTGTAGGTCATGGAAACTTCCCATATCTCTGTGGGAACATTAATGATGTGATAGTGAGTCCTTTGTTGTACACCTGTTACAGAAATTCACAGTCTTTATCTAGAGCATATGAACAATACGGTGCATCCACAATACAGCCTATTTCTGAGGAAATGCAGCTGTTACTGACTGTCTACTACCTTGTTCAACTAGGTAAGATTGTTCTACATCCAGAGAGACTACATTGAATGTATTACATGCAAGCAAATGAGAAGGGGAATATTAGGGCAGGACAGTACTAAATATTAGTCTGTAATAATATGATACTAAACTACTTCATTCATGGTTATGGAACAAAATGAAGTGACTACATTTTGAAGGCCAGACAGATTGAGTTATATACATAAAAAGTTTATTTTCTGCATCTGGGACCTCATAAATGAAAATCGAAGGAAAAGAGCCATAATTCACTGTTCTTGCAGACAGTCTGTGGTTTAGAAGTATACTGAGACAGGCAGTGCTCAACCTCTTAAATATTTCTAATTACTGGTACTCGGATTCAAATTAGGGCAGCTTTATCTGAGTATCACAAAGACATTTCAAAATGAAAAAATTTGATTTTTATCTACTAAAGGCAACAGAGTCATGCATGCAGAGAGAGTCTGAAGCATGCAAGTCTGAAGCATGGTATAAAAAAAAGGTTTTAAGAGTTTTGTGTAATTGTTTCATAATATTTCCCTCTTATTTTTTTTTAGCTGCAGACCAGGTCCCTTTGATTGAGGATTTGGAGCAAATTTTCATGCGCTCCTGGCGGGAGTCCCACCTGTCTGAAATCCGTCAGTACCAGCAGGCTGTTCCCCAGGCCTTCCCCCAGCTGCCCAGCCCCATCACCCCGGTGACCTCAGCCCAGCTGCCCTGGCTGGCAGGGCTGGCAGCCAGCTCCTGTAACGACAGTGTCCACATCATTGAGTGCAGCTACTCCCTGGCAGAAGGGCTTTCGGAAATGTTTAAGCTGCTCATCGAAGGGAAATTAATAAAGACAAACTATGTGGTGATCATATGTGCCAGTAGAAACCGAGCCATCGACTCCTGCATTGTGATAACAGGTAATGTGCCAAGGATGTATCTCCTTGCAAACCTGAGCAATTCAGTGCTGTGAGGGGCTTGGTTGGAGTTCCAGTGAGTTGCCTCACAGAGCAGAGCTTTGGCCAAACAGTGATGGGCTTTGATGAAGCCAAGGTGACTCTGCACAGTTGGTCTCTCCCCAGCAAAACACCTTCTGCCTGCATTGCCCATTTTCTCACCAAAGCATCTCAGCCAACAAGGCTGCAAACAAGAAATAGTGGGTTACAGTACACACAGTGCATAAAGCTCTCCTGCTCTGTGCAACTGGGGTATTACTGCAGAGAACCTTTCTTTAGCTTCTAAAAAATGGTATTTCAATGTCATTCCCTTCAACAACCTGCTCACGATTAAACAAATTATCTGAATGGCCATTAAAAGATCCATTGTGATTGTAAGACAATTGGCAATTCCTTTCAATATTATATTGTCTTTTTTATCCTGTATTAGCAAATACTTTCCAAATTGGGAATAAAATACAAAAAATTGTAAACCATGAATCTATTTTACATGTGTCTGGTGAATATATGTGTTGGAGACATAAAATCTCTGCCACTTTTGTATGTGTGGTATTTATTTAGTTGTAGAGAATTTTTATTATGACTTAGAAGAACGTTGTTAACTTTACTTTGAAGAGTTCTCAAAATTCTTTTTTTTTTTTTTGTCTTTTAGGAAAGTATCAGGCAAGAGTTCTGTCTGAGAGCATGCTCAGTCCTTCAGACTACCAAAAAGAAGTTAACTATCAGCTGGTCACAGGGAAGGTGGAAACTCTGGGGTCCTTCTTTAGCACACTCTGCCCAGGTACCTAACAGATTGTAAAGAGTCATGTTTCCAAATCCCGGAAACTTCTAAGTCTGGGAAAACATCTGTGCTTATTTCCTTACCAGATGGAAGACACTATTAGAAATATATGAAAAATGCAGGACAAAGTTACAAAAGCACAGTTGAATTGAAATTCCTCCTAAAAGCATCAGTGTCTAAAATACATTGGTTTCATAAAAATAGGTCAGCAAATAGCTGAGCATATTATTCTTAGCTATGCAAATCCATCCTTATATTATGTAAGTCCATATGCATATGAATTTATAAATTCTTTTGCCCTAAGCATTTAGAGAAGAATATATCAGAGCTATTTTATGAAAGGTGGGATTTTCTCCTTCAATTTACCATACTTTAAACTTGATTGTGATGCCTGGAACAGAGAAGAAAATTGCAGAGCGACTGGATCATTTTTTTAAGTGAGCTTTCTGAGAATTACAACAGGCAGGATTATCTGGGGATAGATCAAGCTGTGTGGAAAGTTAAGCCACAACTAGAGCAAATGCAGCACATTTGTCAGGATTAATGGGATGTCACAGACTTCTTTGCCATTCACATGATGTTGGTAAATAGATCACAAGAACCCTTCTGAATGTGTCATGATACTTTGAGTGGTCACTTAAGGGAATCTCATTTTCCCTAAATCATCTTGTAGTTAAGTACTGTTTATCTTAGTATCTTCAAAGTATGGTTCTCAAAATCAGAGAACCATAGAGAGTCACAGAGAGTCATAGAGTTCTCTGCAGTTGCTGTAGTTTAGCATCATTATTGTTTAGTTGTTATTGTTTAGCTGTTGTAAAGCGGAACAAGTAAATGAGCATCCTAAAAATAGTGACCACCTATATTCACTGGACTGCTCTTCACAGGAGAGGCCCTGCCTTTCTGAGCTCACTGCAGACATGCTGAAACATTTTTTCAACTGCTGAGAAAATACTAATGCCTGGGTCAGGCATATTGTACTCTCTGCATAGCTTTCAACTATAAGTAGGGTCCCTGCTCTATAGAAATGGGTATGTTTGCAGTAGTTCAATAAAATACACCTTGCTTGCTTCAGCATTGACTCATGTTTTTCTTTTGGCTGTATTAGAAATTATTTTTCTTTCTGTCTCTCAAAAATGTTAGAGTTTTAAAAATGTTTTATCAGATGTTTCTCAACTTTCTTGTAATCCTTGTTAATGAACAGTATGGATCCATGGTCTGAACATAAACTAAGCCAGTTTAATGTCATTGTTGCTGGTTTGCATCAAGGCCTTAAGGTTAGTTTTCTACCACATTCCATAAATGTCCTAGCTGGTCTGCAGAGATGGTTTGTCATTCAGTTTTCATTTTACTGGTGATATTCTGAAAAAAGAGATGCAATAGAAAATAACCAGAGGGTTCTTGTATAAAACAGCCAATTAGCCAAGGGCAGGATAGCTAGAAAATGTATATAAAGCCTTTCAGATCTACAAGACAACATGAATATGAAATGCAGCTCTTGTTAACATGGATGTTTATTCCACTATCCCTTCCATTTGACAGAGGGTGACATTGATCTTTTGCTGGAAAAATTTTATCAAGAAAACCAAGGGCACATCTCTTCATCACTTTCTGCTTCAGTGAATAAACCAACAGCAGTGAATGGAGCTGGAACAGCTGTGTGTACAAGTAAGTAAGGAGGATGTTCTAGAGAGGTAGCAGAGTGGGGCACTGGACACCAAGTTCTGGGTGCACAGTTAGATCACTCTGGGCAGAGCCCAGAAGGCAAAGGTCCTGAGGCAAACAGCAGCTCATGTCTTGCAATATTCAGATTTACACTGATGGATATTCTGCTTCATTCCACTGGGTATCACAGAGTTTGAAGCTGTAAGTTGTACTTCTGTGGTAGCAGAATGCTATTGTTCAAATTCACTTTCAGGTCTCAGACACTTACAGGACCAAAAAGTCCAAATGCAGAAATATGTCTTTGCATATTCTCTATGGATTTTCATAAATTAAGTCCTGTAAATAAGCAAAATACCTTAAAGAATAAATCAGTTATTCTTTGCCAGACTCTTAACATTTTACATTAGATTAGACTTTGGGCATATATCTAAACAGAATTTTACCTTTTTCCAGGTTATGAGATTGAACGACATCAAATTCGTCCCTTCCAGCTAGCAGTGGCTCAGAAATTGCTGTCTCATATTTGCTCAATTGCTGACTCCAGCACTCAAAATCTTGATTTGGGTTCCTTCGAGAAAATTGATTTCTTGATTTGTGTTCCACCCTCCGAAGTGACTTACCAACAGACTTTGTTTCATCTCTGGCACTCAGGTGTTCATTAGTTAGCTTTATTTTAGATTTACACAACATTCCTAGAGGTATTCCTATCCAGAAATACTGACACTTGTTCTGTACTTTTAGGTATATTATTAGAACTTGGATTAGAAAAGGAGCATCTTACAAAGCAGAGAGTGGAACAGTATGTTATGAAACTAGATGCAGAAGCCCAAATTAAATTCAAAATCTTTTTGCAAAACTCTATGCAGAATCCACACACACTGTTTGTCCTAATCCATGATCATGCACACTGGGATCTAATGAGGTAAGAAAACTGTAGCTTGTTTTTGGGGAAATTATTATTATCTGCATTATCTCTCAAGATTAGTTTTCAGATTTATCACTTTCTTCATCTTTGTTTGCGTCTTTCTGCTAACACTGCCTCCCCATGCATTGAATAAACATGTTTTAAGGTCCTTCATTATTTATTCTTACCCTGCTTATTATATTGTGCCTTAGTGGAACATTTCAGCTTTTTTTGCTCCCCATTCTTATCTACTTTCAGCCACAGCTGTTGTTTTTTTGGCTGTTTGTCCTTTGTTCAGGAGAAAGCTTCCTGTGAAAGTACACAGAGCTCCTCATTCTCTGTTATTTTCTGGGCTGTAAAATTTGCAAAACCTCAACCCAGTGAGTAGAAAACTAGTGAGCCAACACTGCTGCTTATTTTTTTAACTGATTGGGAGTTTTCCACTTCTTTTCTATCCAAAATCACTGATTTGCAAGAATTGAAAGCTTCTGTGGATTCTTAGTGATGCCAGGTAGAGTTCTGAAGGGAAGAGAGAGGTTCCTGTCCAGTGTTTACCAAGTTCCCCATCAGCTCACTCACATAACTCTGCTTCCCTCTTCCCTCAGAGCTCTGTTTCCATAGATTCTCAACAACCTGCCTGCTCAGATGTGGGGCTGCTTTTGCTGCCTCGTTCTGAGGCTCTTGGGGAGGTTGGAAAACATTCTGGACTCCAGAAACACCAACATATTCCAACTTTGGGATTGTGGTAGTGTTTCTGAAACCAAAAACTGGACTCTTGCTTGTGAATGAAGTGGGGTCTTGTCTTTTACTCTGGTTAACAATGATGACTTTCAATGAAACTGCATCTGAGGGTTTCTGTCTTAGGAACTTACCTGGACTTTTACAGCTGTCCCAGCCTTTGAGGCATTTATTAATTTATTCCTTGAGTGGTAGGGAAGTACCTCTGTTGCTGCTTAACTCTGTTTTCTGTTTAATAAAGATACATAGGCCAAAAATTAAATAGCATGAGTTTGGACTGAAATTTTGCACAAGAGCAAGGAATTGACTGTCAATATTATGTGATACTGTGATTTGCTCTAAGAATAACTATTCTTCGTCTTTTCTCTTTTTCTATCATACTGACTTATCACGTGTATTTTTCTATCTTGATTTTTGTAGGTTAGAATTATCCTTTGTTAAGGGCAGCACTAACAATCTGACCACAGTTACTACAGGACAATGTGTCTATTGGTAACTTCCACATAAGCTTCCTTTCCTACTTTATCTCTCATATTCTGGTAGCTGCAGGGATTGGTAATTTGCTAGTGAGAGAGTTTATCAGACTCAGAGAAATTTTTACTTGGAGTGAAATAATTTGTATTTTCTTCTGTGCAACAATTTTAGGGTAAAAGAAGAGTCCTAAATTCCTTTAACTTTGATTTCACATCCAGGTTTAAGCTATTCCACTGACACAAATATTCCCTTTTGCTGATCACTTTGGAGAGTTTTGGGTTTGTTTTTTTTGCAGTGCTATGCATAGTCTTTATCCTCAAACAGAGCTGTCATCAGGACTTGTTGATAGACTGTTGAACTGCAGGGAGGTGAAAGAGGCACCAAATATTGTGACCCTCCATGTGACTTCCTTCCCCTATGCGCTGCAGACACAGCACACTCATATCAGCCCTTACAATGAGATCCACTGGCCTTCTTCATACAGCAATGTAAGATGCATGCTTTGAGGTGCTTTTCTGAGCTTTTCATAAGTTACTTTCCATTTATGTACTTGATAAAACAGTGAAGTCCCCATGATTTTTGTAAACAAGAGTGAAGTTTGAATGACATCCTGTTCAGTCTGTAGCAAGCTCACTTCATTTTCTTATCCTTTCTAGCTTTCTTTTTCTTTATTCCTTTTATATTTTCCACAAACCTTAGTAGCTCTGCTAAATATTTTTGAGCTACATAAATGGAAATCATCTGCAGTTCTGTCTCTAGTGCATTACTGCATAAATATATGCACATACGTGGATTTTTTTCATATATGTGCATATTTATTCCATATAGCTGGTCTATCTGTGTGTATGGATATGTGGGGAGAGAAAAAGAAATGAGGAAGAATTGGTCAAATTTTCATTCTCTCCAAATAACTAATTCTGTTTCTTTCTCTTCTTGTTTTAATATGTTTGAATAGATGTATGTTTATTAGAGAATGTGATTGTAAGTATATCAAGTATATACTTACAATATCAAGGTACCAATGGTTATTCCCTTGGAAATTAATTATTAATGACTTTATCCTTATATTTTTTATTGCTTCATTTGGTCTAGGGTGTAGATTTATACCATGAAAACAAGAAATACTTTGGACTGTCAGAATTCATTGAGTCCACCCTCTCTGGACATAGTATTCCACTGCTTCGATATGACAGCTCCTTTGAAGCAATGGTCATGGCTTTGGGAAAGA